>NW_007577963.1:224617-295940 GCF_000690725.1 Stegastes partitus
CTACGGACAATTTACAATCACCAATTAACCTCAGCATGTTTCTGGACTGTGGGAGGAAGCCGGAGAACCCGGAGAGAACCCACGCTGCACGGGGAGAACATGGAGACTCCACGCAGGAAGATCCCGGGTGTCCTCACCGGGACGCCAACCGGCGACCTTCTAGCTGTGAGGCCACGGTGCTAACCACTGAACCACCTGCAGCTACTAAAAGCATCATGACCATGTAGTTTATACTTTGATTCCTTGTCAGCCAACCAACCACACATGACATGAGGTGGAACTCATCCCTCTGGGAACCTAAAAACTGAAGCAGTCAGGAGGTCGTTTAACCCAAACCATGATATTTATTCTAATAAAAGAAACTGTTTTGATGTCAACCTTTGTACATCCCAGTAGATAAACTACCATGTTTGTCTGTTTTCAGACTCTATACTAACATCAACAAGATGACGACAGACTACATTAAGCATTACCTATTTTTCAGATCCATAATTTATGTTTTAACTTTGCTCACTGACGCACACTCATTTAATCTCCAGATGCTTTAACCGGGACCCAGTTCAATGAAAGCTGCGGTTTAGGAGGAATCGGTCACCGGGGTGGTTACCCCTAATTAATCAGGCCGGCAGCCTGTAATTTGTCTAACCAACCATCAGTAATATATCTGCTTCTGGTTTTCTTGTGGAATTAATGATATTTTTTTCAGACCTGCAACTACATTTAAATAATTAACTTCTCATCATGTTGATAAATATTATTTCCTGCGATGAACGCCCTCCACGCCACGCACAAGTCCACACACACAGAAGCCATGTTTCCCCGGCGCTCCGATAATAAAGTGCAACGAGCTGCCCTCTAAGACTGTGTTCACATAATGCAGCTGATTATTCAAACGCAGGACTGTATGAGCACCGTTCATTTTTGTGATTAATCAGCGTTAAGCTGAAGCGAGCGCCTCGGCGGTCAGCGCTGACGCCTGCCAGGAGGTTTCATGTGGCTCTCGTGCCGCTGAGAGTTTCCTCCGGGCGCTCCGGTGTCGTCCACCACTTCAGCATGTGCTCATCAGTTATCCAGCTGCCAGCCTCCAACACCGCCTGATCCAATCTAATCAGAAGCCTCACCCACCTGTGTCTGCATGGAGCCATTGTTTCTGAGTAAGAACACACACCTGTAGCGCTTTTCTTAATTAAGGAACTGCATTTGGCACAATTACTAAATTACTAAAGCAGAGGAAAATGAAACAGCGGCGATGCATCGTGAGGATTTCACATATTTAAAGCGAGTGATGTGATTTTGCTGCCTGGTCTCTGACCCACCTGCAGATCCGTGAGCGTGCCACTTGGAGAAAACTGGAAACAGCACAAATTGCAAATACAATAGCTGTGAATGTGAGTGTGAATGCGCTTGTGAGTGTGAGCCCTGTGATTGTATTGGCAGCCTGTCCAAGGTGCTGTAATGTGTTTTGGCCAAAGCGTGGTGGCAGAGACTCCAGCGTGTCTTCTAGTAACCTGGTACGGGGATGAAAGGACGGTTTGTTGTTTTAAACTCACGTCGGATCTTGAATAGAGGAAGAACATTAGTGCACTGACCTCTGCGGGTCAAACAGTCGACCAAATCAGATTTCACATTTCGGAGCGCGACACGTGACCAGCAGCAGCTCTCCACCAGCATGATGCTGCAGTTTATCTTTCTAAAGAGAGACGCTGAGCTGCAGCACTTTGGGAAACAACACTTTTACACTTTAACAGTTTCCAACTTGTTTGTTGGTGACGGTCTAACCAATGTTTGTTCATCACCAATGATTCCTGCAAATTAAAACACTAAACATGTTTGTTAGACATCATTTGTCTGTGCTGAGCAATCAACCGATTTGGTTTTCTTCTGATCAATACTGATTATTGGCGATCTGGAGCAGATAAGCGTCAGACTGACACCATTCAGGACGTCTGTGTGGTGACTACAGGCAGAGAGAGGTGGCCGAGGTCGACCATTTCTAAATTAATGCATTTTACTGAGAATCAGTTTATAAAAAAAAAACAACAATGCAGATAGCAGGAAACATTCTGAATCCTGGCATCGGCCCTGTCCTGTGCGTTTCAAACTCATAACAAACCACAGCTGAAAAACAAATGTGTTGTACGAAGTGCAAAACCAGGTTACAGGTGATGGATTGAAAGGTCAATGCAACGTCTAGAATTTGGATTAAGAAAGTACTTAGTTAAGGTTTGCAAAGCATTGCATGTTGGGTTGAAATGAGTTTGTCACGTGTCCTTCAAGGCTACAACGATGAACAGATGCTAAAGATTAGGAAACTAACAAAGCAATGCTCCAAAACATTTAGTTTCCAACAACATGCAGCAGTCTCCAACAGAACCCATAAAAACAGCCTTAACATAGCGACAGCCTTGGATTGTGACTCCGACATGACATTTAATGTCACCAATCAGGATGACGGCGTATTATCTGACTGAACAATCCCACAGATTGGCTACGTTCACACTGCAGGACTTGATGCTCAATGAGGATTTCTTTGTGACTTCCTTCACGTTTCCAGTTCAATGCGACTTGTATGTGATCTGCTGTGTGAACTTCATACGAGCCAAAAGTGTCCCGCATGCGCAGAAGAGGACACGACGACGTCACACGCAGCGAGCGTGCTCAGTGTTTATGGAAGTAAACATGGATGGTAACGGTGGAGCGTATCTGCCACTCCCCCGCCGCCACCGATGGAGGAAACAGAAGTGTGAGCGCTAACTAAACTAGCATCAGCAGCCAAGTACTGCCTGTGTGTTCTGGACACTTCCACCCCGTCAGAGCGCTGCCCCGGGGTGGAAGTGTCCCCCGACTGGGACGAATATTCTGATTTTCTTCATTAACTGGGCCCAAATATCCAGAGAGCAGAAAGTTCTACTGGGACCAGCCCTACTAGTTATTCTAACAACTATGAACAACTAATGAACCTTCCAGCATCAAGCCCTCCTCGTATCTGGACCTCCATCTGGACAATCCGACAGCCTTGATATCCGACATAGAAGAAGGTTTTACATTTAGTGTCGGATCATCGAGTCACGACTGTAAGATGTAAATATGTTTGGAGCAACACATTCAGCCAAAGCTGTGGCTGAAAGTCTGTGTTTTGGAATCTGCTCGTCTCTGAATGTTTAGCAGGAATCACTCCTTCATCCATTACACTACGACAGCAGACTACGGTTTTTATTCAGCTGTGAGAACTGCATGGTGCATAAATTTTATTCTTAGAAGCCAGACACTCATTACAGCAGAAAGTAAAAAAAAAAATACTGTAGTAGATATTCTGGGCAAAAATGAGAATTACTGTTCTGCATCAAGTGTGAGCAGACAGCAGGCTGATTGACTGGGACGGTGACTGGTTCATTGTCTGGAGGGATCTGCAGGCAACTGGTTACTCAGAGGATATCAGGCTGTACAGAGAGCCAGACAGACATGCTGATGCTGAAGCAGGAGTCTCATTCCTCATCTCTGAGCCCAGCCACCCTGACCTCATTTGTAGCAGAAGTGTAATTATAAAATGCTGTACGTGTCACGGTGATGGCAGCTCTTTGTTGGAGAGGAGCAGGAGTGAGCTTCCACTTACATTATCCTTATTCTGTCCTGTTTCCTGGTTAGGGAGGGAAGCTACTGTACATTGTTTGTTGTTTAGTAATTAATCGGCTGCGTTATACGTCTGTTTTTGTTCTGTTGCATCTTCTGGACCAATACGAGGCAGTGAGGAATAGTTTGAAATGATTTTAGGGGTTAAAATGCTTCCTCATATCTTGCAGAACAATGATGAATCCTGTCTTATTAACCCACAAGACACAGAGGTGCTTAATCCTCGGTGGCTCTTCAGAATTCAGTTCTGTAAAACCACGGCCCCGTAGCTCCCTGTAAATAATTAGCCATTATTAAAGCTGGACCATTTTAATACTGTCATTGAGCTGGAATCCTTTGTCATGATTAATTTAATGCACTCTCTAATATGTCATATCTAATTCATAAGAGAAGCCCGGCTCTTTCAACTGAGCTCCACTTGGCAGCAGCCAGGGGGCACGACAACACCGACCTCCTGCACCTTGCCATTAAGCGCACCGAGCTGCCGGGGAGCCGTGGTTTCTGAGTTCTTCAGAGCTGTGGGTGTGATGGAGAGGATTCAAGCGCAGAATTAGCCGGATCAGACCCACAATGGGACTGATATTGAAAATAAAGGAGCATAAAGTTTGTATGATTTAAACGAGAGCGCTGCTTTGACTCTGTGAGCGCCCAAAGAGTTTCACATAAACGATAAAGGAGGTTGCTTCATGCAGCAAAGTGGTGTTTCATCAGTTAAGTTTCCAGGCGCATCATATCATAGTTGGGCTGCAGGTGTCTCAGTGGTTAGCACCATCGCCTCACAGCTAGAAGGTCTCTGGTTGGCGTCCCGGTGAGGACACCCGGGATCTTTCTGCGTGGAGTCTCCATGTTCTCCCCGTGCAGCGTGGGTTCTCTCCGGGTTCTCCGGCTTCCTCCCACAGTCCACAAACATGCTGAGGTTAATTGGTGATTGTAAATTGTCCGTAGGTGTGAATGTGAGTGTGCTTGGTTGTCTGTCTCTAAGTGTAGCCCTGTGATAGACTGGTTACCTGTCCAGGTGAACCTGCCTTCACCCTGAGTCAGCTGGGATAGGCTCCGCCCCCCATGACCCTGGTGAGGATTAAGTGGTGTATAGATAATGGATGGATCATAGTTTGTGGTGTAAAAACGTCTGGTAGAGAATTTAATTTACAGAAACGAGTGTTTGATGTTTCCCCTCTGGTTGAGCTTCTCTGGCGTGTGGAGGACTTTGTAATGTGACCAACAGATCTGAGCTGTTTACTGGGAGATCAGCACGACGGGGGACACAATGACTCACTGTGATAACTTCCCGCATTAATAAAATTCTGTCTCATAGTACTATGAGCCGCTCTGCACTGTTTTGGCGTCTAATAAGCCTTCGCAGTCATGTATGTACGACTCAAACCTCCCTGACTCATACCTTATTGTCTCACTACACCTGAAATAACTCAGTGCCTCTGTAGCACACACACACACACACACACACACACACACACACACACACACACACACACACACAGGACGGCTTTGCAGCATCAAAACACTGCAATCTGATCCTCCTTCTGAATAAATGCAAACCTACCAGAAACTTCTGTTTGAGAGTGACAGCTTCTGACGAATGTTTTTCTCCGTTACAGTCATGCAACTTTCATTAACTTGTTTGAATACTTTTTTTCTCCCCCCATCGCCATGAATAAAGATATCTGGTGTACTAAGTTTGTTTATGTCTGCATTGTTGTGCATGTGTGTGCCTGTGGATGTGTATAATTACTCAGACATGCAAGGTGACTCACCAAAGAGCCGGAAGAGATAGCGAGAAATAAAGAGGGAGCGAAATAAAGGGAAGCGACAGCAGGATGGGGAGACAAGCTGGTGGAGGATTTGAGGGAAGGGAATATAAATTATGGCCTCGAAGTAGTCGCAAAACGAAGAATGAGAACAAATGAGTTGGAAGCTTGTCTGACAAATCTTAGCATTGGTTTGAAGAGAAGCTCAGTGAAACCACAAAAATTATGTTTGACTCTAGCAGCTCCCTAAGTTGTATGTAGCTGGTGTGCATGTATGTAGCAGCTTTAGATATACAGCTAGTGACAAAAAACTGTGAAACCACTGAACCAGAGATAGTTCAACGTCCATCCATCCATCATCTCTACACCTTCATCCTCACCAGGGTCATGTGAGGCTGACTCAGGGTGAAGGCAGGTTCACCTGGACAGGTAACCAGTCTATCACAGGGCTACACTTAGAGACAGACAACCAAGCACACTCACATTCACACCTACGGACAATTTACAATCACCAATTAACCTCAGCATGTTTCTGGACTGTGGGAGGAAGCCGGAGAACCCGGAGAGAACCCACGCTGCACGGGGAGAACATGGAGACTCCACGCAGAAAGATCCCGGGTGTCCTCACCGGGACGCCAACCGGCGACCTTCTAGCTGTGAGGCCACGGTGCTAACCACTGAAACACCTGCAGCCCTTAAATAAATATGTTCATTATAAAAAAGGATAACTGTCTGATTGCACCACCAGATCAGTCCCTACATTCATCTGCATCACAGCACCAAGTCAGACAGAACTTAACAACAACAACAACAACAATAATAAGAATAATAATAAAATGACATCAGGTTTAATGGAAAACCTCTCAATACCACAGACACATCTTTTAACATTTTTCTTCCCTTCCTGTCTGGACTAAACCTGGTTAGTTCACCATCCAGCCTCAGCGTTAATCTGACTCTGACTATACTGAACCTACCCATGCTCTCAGCAGACAGGGTGAGAACATACTTCTCTCACAGTCCAATCCCAATCTCCCAACATGCAGCAGCTGTGAGTCGACTTAAGCAACATCTCAACCAAACGATATGATAAATGAACACGAAGCTGGAGTGAATCAAAGCTTCTGGATGGCTGATGTAACGAGCTGTAAGTTGTTTTGGGCTCGTAGAGGACAGAAGAAAAAGAATCCCTGAGTACTGACGACTGTATGAGTCTCATTGAAACACTCTGACGTGGAATTGATTCTGCATCAGCTGAGAGGATGCTGCTTCACTGGTTTCTCTTTCAGAATCCCCACCAGGACTGTCAGATGCATGGCGGTGCTGTTAGGTTGTTTTTTTTTACTAACCTTGAAAATCTACACGACTGCAACAGGACTCCAGACTGTAATAAACCCATCTAGTGGCTGAGGATGAAAAGCAGTGCATGTAGAGTCACAGAAAACACATTTGCCTCTTTACCTTTGGTCTATCTCTCGGTTCATCCTCTCCTCTTTCTACCCTCCACTCCATTTCTACAACATTATAGAGGACACACACCTCTGTTCCAGTTATACAATCCCATGCGCACACATCCACAGGCACAATTTCCCTGTCACACTCTCTCCTTTGCTATTTTTTGCTGTTTATCTCTGGCTCTGTGTGTCTGATTTGTGCTCCTGTGATCCATGCAGCACACCACTGTTTTATGATTCTGGGCTCCGGTGCCACAGCAATCTAGGACAACATCACAAGGAGCAGACACTGCAAACACCGAGCAGACAATGAGACACAAAGAGACAGACAGGAACTGATGAATAAAGACATTTCTTTTCTTTTTTTTTTCTTGTGTAATTTTAAGAAGGTAGTGGACAAACTTTATGACGTCATCTGAATTAATCGTCATTACATCTGAGGCAGATAAAACAGTTTTCTGTCAAGGACCAGGACCAACGAGAGCCACCACAGCATCACTTCAAACCTCAGGTGCATCTTTCTGAGGACATGATACACCCCACAGCGCTGGACATTCTGGATTTTTTTTCATATTCCCGGCTCATCCAACTTGGGAATAACCCACATGGTCTCTTGATGGTTCCTCTAAATTATTCAGAGCATTTCTTTATAAATAAACACTGTCTGGCCCTGTACCCAGCTGTCGAGTTCTCTCTCCTGTAACTCTGTAACCTTCAACAAACCAGTCAACGGAACCTCGCAAACAACCAGAAAAACCCAACCGGGCTCAGAACTTCTCTTTTTGTACCCTGTTGACTCGACGTCACCATGAACCTGACTCACTACGTCGCTCTCCTTCCTTTTCCGATACGTACATCTTTAGACGGTGTTGAAATTTTGTGCAAACATTCAAAGTTTACAAATGAAGAATCCGACGGGCTTCTTGTGACGCTTTGAGGATGAACTCTCATCTACCAGCATCTCCATCCATCCATCCAGTTTCTTCTGCTTATGCAGGTTCGGGTCACGGGGGCAGCAGACTGTCCTCCCCCCCAAGGCGTTCCCAGGCCAGCTGAGAGATAGAATCCCTCCAGCGGGTTCTGGTTCTGCCCCGGGGTCTCCTCCCAGGTGGATGTGTTTGGAAGACCTCCAGAGGAAGCCTCTCTGGAGGCATCTGGATCAGATGTCAGAACCACCTCAACTGGCTCCTTTCGACGTGAAGGAGCAGCGGCTCCACTCCGACCTCCATCCAGATGTCTGAGCTCATTTCAGCCGCTTGTATCCGCGATCTCGTTCTTTTGGTCACGACCCAAAGCTCATGACCATAGGTGAAGGTTGGGACGTAGATCGACCAGTAAATCTTCAAAACGATGGTCCAGAACAGTACCCGTATTACTGCTGACGCCACACCTAGCTGTATGTCCACCTCGCGCTCTATTTCCCCGTCACTTGCGAACAAGAGCCTTAAACTTGCCTGTTGCTCTCCAGTGTTGCCATAAAGCCTGACAGAGCTACGTACATCGGTCTCACTACTGTTCTTCTGTTGGTTCTAAAATTAATTTCCTCGCTGTGTTTTTGATTCATTAGCTCACAACACCCCGATGCAAACACGCCGATCACTCATTATAACTGTCTCCTTTGTCACTAATTGTGTAATATATGTAAATACATGTTGAGCTCGACGTATACCACGAGCTGCACTCCACGCTGGCGAGCGGTTGAATGCTTTTTGTTGTCTAAATATTTTGGCAACGATTACTGTAAGCCCTGCAAGCAAAGCAAGTGGCCATTTGTGCTGCGAAATGGTAAAATGAATACGGCTAATTAGGGAGTGTGTGTGTGCATGTGTGCAGATGTGAGAACCGAAACAGAGCGGAAGGAGAACATGTTAGTGTGGTTTCTTAATGGCTCTGCTGTCTATGCATGTAAATCTACAATGTCAGGCTGGTATCTACGGAGCTGCTGCTGGACTTTGAGGTGACCTGCTGGAGTCTCCGAAGCCTCAAGCTGGAATATGTGTTCAGAGAAGCCGTCGCTCCATCATCATTCAGTGTGATAGCTGGCAAACTGACCATAGCTGCATGTTTAAGCGTGACGCTGGAACACAGAAGCTCACGTGGACGCTCACTAACAAACACACTGGTGCAGGCGATGCGATGTAAGAACCATTCCCCTGTTTAAAATGTTGTTTTCTATGTATGTTAATTTATTTTTCATTCCCCACAACCATCTGGTGAACCCCAGCAATTACCTCACAACCCTGTGGGGGGTCAGGACTGGCCCCGCTGAGACCCCCTGTGCTAATGCATCCGCTGCAGAGGCACACTTTACATTTACATGGCATGTTCACACACCAGTGGACATGGGACGCATGTTTGGGAGCGGCTGCTGCACTTCAAACAGCTCCTGAATACCAACAGTGTGTCCTGGTTCAGAAATAAGGCGACAAGTAGCAGCAAAGACCACAAAACAAAATGATTACAGTTGATGCAGACAAAAACAGTTTTTATCCCACTGCCATAACTCTACTAAAGTTGTTATTTACGCTGCTATTTTGCACCAATGCACATCTATATATTCTGCTCAGGTGTGTAAACTCTTGTTATCTTATTTTATTTTTTATTTATTTTTCTTTCTATAGTTATTTTACTTTGTTATTTTCCTATTTCTATTACTCCTGCTGATTCCTGGGGCGACACCAACATCCATCCATTATCTACACACCGCTTCATCCTGCAGAAAGATGCAAACCAGCGACCTTCTTGCTGCGAGGCAACAGTGCTACCCACTGCACCACCTTGCAGCCCCGCAACACCGACAGCCGAAACCAGATTCCTTGTATGTCGGGTACGTACTTGGCCATTAAAGCTGGTTCTGATCCGGACTCTGATCTGAACACAGTCTTATTCTGTGTCTGTCTGAGAACATCTTTGGGCTTACGGAGCATAACTGGCGGCCTTCGTCTTTTTTTCTTCTACATTTTCATGCTGTCAATAAATGCAGATTTCAAGGTTTATTCCTTCAGTGCATTTTTTCTTCGTCTTAAAATCACCTCCGCCGTGCCCACTCCTGCCTCTGCAGAATCCTCAGTGGAGGGCCATTGTTGCTCTCCGTCCTCCTCCTGTCCCTCCCTTTCCATTCTTGGCTACCTTCCATCACTATAATTTAGACATTTTAAATGTATGACGGTTTGAGACACGCAGGGAAAATAAATAATGATTTTAAAAAAAAAAAAAAGGGAAGTGAAGGAGAGAAAGGCGCAGAAGTGAAGCTGGAGCAGGAGAACATCAGATTGACAACGATACAAAAAGCGATGTGGCCGTTGTCACACATCATTGCAAACACAGACACGCATATGCATGAGCAGACTCCCTCATTTACAAAAGGATGGGACCCTCCATTATGCTAACCTGTAAACAAACACACACACATTCCTCCATCTCATTCCCCCGGGAGAGGACACTGTATGGATATCTGATAACAGGAATATGGCAATTACAATCATCAGCGGCAGCGTGCAGGTGGTGGGCGTTTAGTTGTAATGGAAAATATGGGCAGCTTGTATCGGGAGCCTGTGCAGGTCCTGCCAGGCTTTTAAAAGCACTTTATATTTTATTTGTGTATTTATACTTGAACGTTATAGAGAGTGAGCAGATTACTGATGAGTGAATCCATATTTGTAGCCAACACTGGTGCTGCACAAAGACAGCACAAGTCAAAGGGCACAATCAGGAAGAAAGTGCAGAAGAACACTGAGGAGAGAGATGGCGGAGCAGCGTGATGAGCACATCTCTAACTAACCTGCCCAGAACTGTTTTAAAATAATACACTCCCTGTGCTACAGCCTGTCTCGTCTGTTGTTCAGGAGCGAGGCTGAGTCACCTCCATGCCCTCGGCGCCCGAGGAGGAGAACGCTGCTGCGCATCTTCAGCTGCTGCTCAGACAGCTCTGAGAAAGACACGGCGGTGGAACAGCGGCCGGCTACTGAAGGCTGAACAAGGGCTCCATCCACAGCAAGCCGCCTCGTGCAGCAATGCAGACCACTGCTTTCATCAGTGGGAGAAAAACAAAAGTCAGGATGGTCAGGCCTCGGAGCAGAGTGGAGCTGGCAGCTGAAGGCTGACGGGGGAAATGGCTCACTAAAATAATGGCTTCACTACTGAGTGTGAATCGTCGGGTCAGACGTTGTGCTTCTGTCTGAAACAGCAGGGAGGAGAGGAAGAGAGGGTTTTTACATTCTTCGGTCACTGCAGCCGGTAGAATTGGACGGAGAAATAAAGGAAGGGAAAGGACAAAGTGTTAGCTGCTCTAGAGCTGAGACGGTCGAGTTCAGAATAAATATCAGCAGCTATTTCAGTAATTGTTTCATCATTAACATCACTTTTTAAGCCATCCATCCATCCATCATCTCTACACCGCTTATTCCTCACTCTATCCCCTCTATCCCCTATTCCAGCTGACTCAGGGTGAAGGCAGGTTCACCTGGACAGGTAACCAGTCTATCACAGGGCTACACTTAGAGACAGACAACCAAGCACACTCACATTCACACCTACGGACAATTTACAATCACCAATTAACCTCAGCATGTTTCTGGACTGTGGGAGGAAGCCGGAGAACCCGGAGAGAACCCACGCTGCACGGGGAGAACATGGAGACTCCACGCAGGAAGATCCCGGGTGTCCTCACCGGGACGCCAACCGGCGACCTTCTAGCTGTGAGGCGCTAACGGTGCTAACCACCGAGACACCTGCAGCTCATAAGTATGCCATTGGACACGTATTTCATGTGACATGTTCCTCCTCTTCTGCTCTCTGCATCTTACCGTTCGCATCGTGAACTTCCAAGCAGTAATCTACACGCTGAACAGCTTTTACAAAGATGTGGATGGTCCACCAGGCTTGGTTCTCTCGGTGAACGGTGGTCAAGAACATAAAGAACATGCTCACAACATTTCTGTTTAACAGCTTCCATATTTGCCCACCGATTGTAGATAAGTTTCATTTTTCACCACACTAAGTTCCCACAACACTGTCTTGCAGGGGCACCATTGCTGAATCCTGGGCTTAGTGTCATCCAAGACAACTAATTTAAAGACATGAAAACAAACCAGAGCATTTTCCCGCTACAGCAAAATAAATACGGGCACAGTCAAACCATTCTGCAGCAGCAACACAGAGCTTTGGAGATATGTCTGGCTACGGGAAACTAGCTTAGACACAGCGGTTATATGGGATGAATGCCAGGTTTAACATTCTCACAATGACACCGTGCTAATGCTGATGACTGACCAGCATCCTCACAGCCCTGCTGCTGCTAAAATATTCAGTAATCTCAGGTTGCAGCTACTCAAAGAGGAACTTTTGCTGCTTTTCACTGCTTTTAAACGGAACGTGTCTCTGCTGTTTGAAATAAAGAAACCTAAAGGACTGGTGATGGGCATGTCACTGTTTTCTAACTACAGATAGATATATAGATATCTATATATATATATATATATGATATATAGTGATATATAGATATCACTTAAATCACTGCTGGGAGTGATTCAGTGTCAGTTAGTTTCATACTGTACAGTGAATCTGACGTGTTCCAGCAGCTGCATGACCCGTTTCTTACCCCGAATTTGCCAGAAACCAATTCTGGTGAACAGTGGAAGGCAAAGTTTGACAGCAGTCCCTGAACAGCCGCCCTGAAGAAAACCTTCAGCAGGTCAGTGATACATCCAGCGCAGAGCAGGAAGGTAAATGTTGACGTTTCATCCAAGGAGAATACTCGTCAGTCATGTCCTGTACATCTACCTTAAAGCAAACACCTGCTGAGTCTCACCAGAGCAGGAGTAAAGGTTTGTAGGAACAGTACAGAAACATATGAACTTGTGGGACGGTGCCGTATTCAGGTCTGTGGTCGTCTCTGTACGGTTCACACCTCCTGACTGTGACGGGTCCCCGGGTCTCCCGGACACCAGCTGACGCCTGCTCTACCCCCGGGGCGATACTTAGGTTAGGATGTCTGATGTGCATCAGACAAATTACAAATCTAATTAGCTGTGAACTAAACATTTGTGGTACATTTAATAGTCCCTGAGAGCTTCTTTGCATTAGCTTATTTAATTATATTGCCTCTCTACTACCTGTAATGAATAATTTACCAGTCCGGCATAAATGTTATTGCTGGGAACTGAAATCCAAATGTGGATCAAATGAAAGCGCAGTATATCAAGCAGGCATCAGTGTTTGTTATTATTTAAATGCATTATCCCAACATTTTGCTTCTTGAGGGAGGATGGAGAGTGGAAGAGGATGAGGCCTGGTACAGTAACAGAGAAGTGAAAAGGAGAGGAAACAGAACAAAGGAGGAGAGAGGAAATGAAGGGCTGGGGGTGTGACAGTGACAGCCATGCAGCCTTTGAGATCATTGACACTGCCTCATCAAGACTTTTACAAGTCAAAGCCGGTGTTTATATGTGTCTGTGCATGTACACGCTGACTCTGTTCTGTCAGCACTGTATTGGCAGGAAGATGCTGTCTGTGCGTAGCTCCGTCTCACCATCTGTTCCCGGCTAGACTGCTGATATCTCTTCTTATAATATCCTGTTCGCCTCTCTCAGGCTAGGTGGGGTGCAAGCGTCTTGTATCCAGATTATTTCCTACCCTTTGTCATCATCCATCCATCTATCCGTCGTTACATCCAACCAGCCCACAATCCTTCACTTAAACAAAGCATTTCTATGTCCTGCTCAATGAATGAGGGAGCGCCCAGCTCCACGGTTACTACTGCTGCGACATGGCTGCTCTCTCCAGCCTCCGTTCTGGGCAGCAGAACAAACCACAAATAGCCCTCCGCCTTACTCATCCTGAGTGTCTTTCAGAGTCACACAGGGCCACAGTGGGTTGAGACTGGAGTCCCAAACAACATCTGTGCTATTCTGCGTCGCTACTAGAATCAAGTAATCGGCGCCGTAACCTTTGTTGTTGCAGCCAGCGGGGTTCCGAGCAGGTTCCGTGCCACCGTTCTGCTCCCCAGAAATCAACATAGAAGGTTAATAAGAGGACCTAAAAGAACCGAGCGCTCGCCCAAGAAGCCTCGCTGTTCATTCAGCTGCTAGAAAAGCACGAAGCCCGGAGTCCTCCAACAGCGTCTGCAGGTCTTTGTCACAGCACAAGCATCTCCTGCTGACCGGGGCACCTGTTCTGAGCCGGGGTCGGGTCTGGAGGCGAGAACCTAAACCTCTGCACCCTGAGTCAGCTGGGACAGACTCCAGCCCCCCACCACCCTGGTGAGGATGAAGGTGTAGAGATAATGGATGGATGATGAGGAGTCCTTAAACTAAAGAAGTCCCTTTATTCCAGGTCCAGTTTGTAGCTGAGCAGAACAACAGGAGGTAGAACTACTTTCCTCCTGTTTCTAATCCTGTCTCCTAAAATGAACACATCCACACCCCTCATCCATCCCTAACAGGCTTTGCTTTTGTAGATCCATGATTACTGTGATCTGACTTCACAACAAACTCATCTGATTGGACGCCTGTGAGGTCATCACATTGTTAATGTTCCATATCAACTAAACGAGCTGCGACTGCACCAAATCGACTCATTTCTCAGCAAGCATGACTGACTGTGGGGCAAAGAGGAAGCATAAAGTTACTGTATTATTTATTATTGCTAAAGTACATAATATGTGTTTGAAGTAAAAATGAGATGTTGCATGAATGATAAAGGCCAAAACATCTCATGACAGATTGATAAGACAAAAAAAACTAAATGTTCTTGGTAAAACCGGGGATATGAACGGGGAGATGCTGTGTTCATCTGTTCTTATTGTTTTCTAATTTTCCGATGATACAATCAGTTCGGTGTTAACCTCCTGTTACCTGACTGACATCTTTTATCCTTTGGTTCAGCAACTTAAACCTCCAGAAAACATCATAATGGAAATTATTACCCAAGTTTATGTGCAAATAAAACAGAAAAAAAATTATGTCAATGATTTATTTAGAGGTGTTAAACATTAAACGGGGTCAAATTATACCTCAGAAATCAGTAATGCAAATGTAGAATGATTAAAAATAATAAATTGAAATGAATAATTTAAAAAAAAAAGTACAAAATATTGAACAAATGTGTCTGAAAGCGTGATTTTTTTTTTTTGATGAGTTATCCCCTCAGGAAAAATAAATAAAATCATGATTATGTTTTTTTTTTAAAAAGTCATTTTTACTATTATTTGCTTTATTTTATTCAGGTGCATTTCAGATGGACAGATAAAAATAACAAACCAATATAATCAGAATCGTGTTGCTATTGATTGTCTGAATGCGTTTAGATGAGAAACTGACCCGGGTGATGTTTTTATTCTAATTTCCTTTGGTTTTACAAAATAATTGGGTTTTTTGAAATCATATTTTCAGCTGGATTATTATATCTTCCAACAAGAAGTAAAACTGGTGTTCAACACAAGTGGAAAGTTAAAATAAACATGTGTTCATGTGTCAGGATTGTTTTTCCACCAATTTATTCCAGTACAATATGATCTGTAGTAAAGTCCAGGATCATTTAACTTTGTGTGTTTAAGGTGAGGAGAGGACTGTGGGTTTGGTGCCTTAACCTAAATACAGACCGGACTTTAATGGGACCTTCAGTCTGCGGTGTGAGCGGTGTGCCGCCTCCTGCCAGCTCCCACATGGTTCATAAAACCTTCATCTGAACGTTCACGACCCCCAAATCAAGTTAGAAAACAATTAAGCTGTAGATGAAATGTGATGTACGGGAGACAGAGATGCTCCCTCCATACATACAACCAAGTGGACCTCCAGTAAAGCCCAGTGTGTGTTGGTAACGTAAAGACAATAAAGACACATGAAGGACAACAGACAGGAAGACAAGCCTCTGATGGGAAATGTGTCGCCCCACTTCTCCATCCATCCATCATCTCTACACCTTCATCCTCACTATGGGGGGCGGAGCCTATCCCACCTGAGTCAGGGTGAAGGCAGGTTCACCTGGACAGGTAACCAGTCTATCACAGGGCTACACTTAGAGACAGACAACCAAGCACACTCACATTCACACCTACGGACAATTTACAATCACCAATTAACCTCAGCATGTTTCTGGACTGTGGGAGGAAGCCGGAGAACCCGGAGAGAACCCACGCTGCACGGGGAGAACATGGAGACTCCACGCAGGAAGATCCCGGGTGTCCTCACCGGGACGCCAACCGGAGACCTTCTAGCTGTGAGGCGATGGTGCTAACCACTGCTCACCTGCCCCGGCGATTCAATAGAAGACTAAACATCCTTTGTATATTTACATGCAGCGGCTCTAATACCATCGTTTGCCGCTGAACCGACAGCAGCTCCTGACACTGAGTCCTTTACGCTCTCCGTGAAGCTGGAGGCAGGAGGCCAGGAAGGGAAGCTAACGGAGGCACAGAGAGCCGGGGAAAGCTTCACCCTGTTACATCTATGTAGACACACATCCTTATGTCTCGCCTTGTTGAGGCATCAGACTGCTCAGACTACAAGAGCTTGTATTTAGTAGAACAAACCGCTTTAAAAGGTCCTTCAACACAGTGGTATTGCTGTCAGCGTTCTACCCACTAAAGGAGCCTGGACAGCATCTTTTTTCCAAATCTCCAAACTTAAATCAGCATAAAAAAGATGCACATTCAGACTCTGTATTTCTTTCTTCTGCCTTTCTCCTGCTTGCTGTCTCTGTGTAGCGTGTCTGGAGACCAGCGTTGCTTCACTGACTTTACTGATTAAAAGGCATCGCATCTCTTTCTGTCTTTTGCTTAAGCGCTCACTACTGGGAGGCACAACATAGATATTCTCTCAAAATCTACACCACCTCTCTCCCTTCCTCTCTGCCTCTGTCTCCAATTATCTATTTCTGTCTTCTCCACCAGCCCCCCGTATCTGCCAGTAACATTTCCAGCCCACACTGCTGGTGGAGTGGGTACGCTACTCTTTTCTTGACGCAACCTCGACCACAATCCAAAATCTTCTCCACCATCAATAATTGTTGAGGTGCAAAGTAAAACTCAGACAAAATAGTAAACAGGGTCAAGTGAGAGGAGAGACAGGAGCGAATGCAGAGAACAGTTTTCAGGCGGTCTTATAGCACGAACAGGAGTTATGTAACCACAAAACCAAATCTACAGTGCACACAAACACAGTTTTAACCACATCCAGCTGGTTTGTGGTTACAGGAGCCTATTGTGCATGTTTTATATGGCAGGCGGCTGAACTACTCGGATACACATGAGCACTAGAGAAACCTATTAAACACAGAAACTGACGCAAGACGATGTCTAACAACTGCTCACACAGACCTGCCCACTGCTGCTGCAAATACAAATCATTCTGGGACAAAAATAGCGACACAATACAAAGAGGGTTTTATTTTTACAGTCCTATTTTAGAAAACAAACGGCGCCTCACGTCTCCGTCGTTCTCATGACTTTATTTACAACTGACTGACTGACGAACCTGCCGACGCGTTTCGCCGTGAGGCTTCATCAGAGCCTCGTTTCCGTTGATTCCTTTATTCTAAGCCGAACACCACGAAGGAAACCGACACCACGCTTTACTGAACCTACAGAACGTACTGGTCCGGCGCTGCCCGCCACACAGACCCCTCACTGTGGCCCGTTGTGTGTTTCTATTGGACCTCCTCCTGTCTTGACTTTTCAACTCAGTCATCATCTTCTATCACGTTCCTCTCTGGTTCTAAATGTGTGCTCGGCTCAGTAGAACAGAGCGACGCTTCGTCTTTCATGTCCTCACCGTCTGGTCTCCTGAGTCCGTAAATCTGAGTGGCTCGCTTCCCAACGCTGTGGCTCCGAGTTAAACGGGGAATAAAAATACCTTTGTTTCAGATTCTATTAATTACTGCTCTGTCTCTCTCGCAGTTTGTCTCAAACCACTAATAAGATTCCAGTCCATTAGTTTTGAACTGTAATATTAATTACATTCCTCGCTGAATCTGAATTAAGCGGTTATGTCCGAGCGTTCACGTGTCGTCTCCATAATGAGTCTTTGCACTTTGCATCGAGGCTTACTTGATGCCCGACATTTACACCTGTTGTACGGAGAGACGACAACAACGCCGCAGAAAGACGACAACAAACCAACAACAGAACACCAACATGCACCGCCGCTGATGCTCTACAGCGTCATCAGCAACTTTACACGACACTGAAAGGAAAATAACATCCTCCGACCTGCACATTCTGTATTTCATTCTGTGAAACTGAACTATTGTTGTTAGAAGCATCAACTTTAAACCCCGTTTACTGACAACATGTGATTTCTGTGAGCAACCAGGAGTACCAACCAACCAAACGGACCAAAGCAAAGCTAAAACACAAGATGAAGGAGAATTCAAACCCAGGATGCTCTCATGTGAGGATCATCCAACAGTCACAGGATTCAGCGTTTCTGCTGTTATTTATATTTGTTCATTAAATCTCTGTTACATTCACTCAGTTTCTGACTCATTTTTAGAGGTGTCGTGATACCTTTCAAAAAAAATCATTCCCACAATGAGCTTCATGAATTTTAATTTTGCAAAAACAAAAATAGTCCTCGGCGCCGAAGGACAGCCTGAGTCGAGCTACCGGGATGGATTTCAGGAGAAAATAAACGATGGATGGTGAATAGCTGGAACAAATAATTGTTTAGTTTGGACAGAACATTAACTGGAACCTTTTTAATAACTGATTGACTATTTAATTTTGTTGTAGGAAAAAATGCCAAAACAGTTCCAGCTTTTAAGTTAAGATTCGCTTCTTTTCTGCATTTTTAAAAAAATTATTTCAAATTAAATATCTTTGAGTTTTATCAACTTTAGAAAACTGGCATGTTAAGCTATTCTCTACCAGTCAAATATCAGATAATTTACTGATTAATAATTGTGAGAATAATAACAATATGATGGATAATAAGCATTATAATCAGCTCCAGTCCCACCAAACAGACCAGCCCGTCGTCTCAACTTGAAGCTTTGAGGATGTGATGCCTTCAAACATCCAACTGAGTGCTGCTCAGGCATGTTGATTACATTTTTATTCTGCGTTTATCACTTCACAGGAAAGCACAGATTGTGAGGGAGATTAAACTGCATCTCATTTTCAGTTTCTGAGTTCACAGGTTGGAAAATTTAACCAGCAGCGAGAACGTACACAGACCACGTTGTCAGGGCTTCTGGGGCATCACAACCAGCTCCGTTCACATCCTCTGGTCAAGAAGAGAAGTGACTGCTGGGATGATCTTACACTGATCGTAAATCTACAGACTGGTATTTTCAGAGGCTCAGGAACGAGCCGTCACTTTTGTTCTTAACATAAACGCTTTGGTGAATGAACACTTCCCGAAATGAATCTTGAAATAGATTGTCTGTGCAGGAAAACGCGTTGTCTGAACTACCCAAGGTAATGCAATGTGACAATTAGAGCTGGAGGCTGGCCTATAATTTCTGTGGTAATGAGTCTGAGGCATTGATCTGATTCCTTTTGACACAGCAGACAGCCTATAAGCATAAAACACCATCTGTTTAAGTGGAGAGTTCCAGTCGTGAATGAGGAGCCATACGAACCTCAGACACCTTTAATATGTGGCTCACAGTGCAGCGTGTCGCTCACAGCTCACCTGTAGAGCTACACGGTCCGGTTCTCTGCTTTGTTTGGTCTTTAAAGCTCCCATATGGTCCCTTTACTTTTGTTTTTAGCTGATGAATGAAAGTCTCACATGTCCCCAGAATGTGTTTTTGAATTTCTGAGCTCAAAGATTTTAGTTTAGTTTATGAAGATCCCCATTAGCTGCAGCAAAGCCAGAGCACACAAGAAAACAGGAAATACTGTAAAAACAAAGCAAAACAAAAGCCAGGTGAGCGTTACACTCCCTCACACTCTGATACGTACATGATGAGAAACTGTCATATAACCTTGTGCGTCATCATTTCATTATTATGTTGTATTGTCTGTATACATATATATACACACAATATAAGATCTTTTTATTCGTGGTTGTGTAACACCTGGTTTTTACCTCTATTCTAAATATGTTCCTGCTGCTCCGGCTTCCTCCCACAGTCCAGAAACATGCTGAGGTTAATTGGTGATTGTAAATTGTCCGTAGGTGTGAATGTGAGTGTGCTTGGTTGTCTGTCTCTAAGTGTAGCCCTGTGATAGACTGGTTACCTGTCCAGGTGAACCTGCCTTCACCCTGAGTCAGCTGGGATAGGCTCCGCCCCCCATGACCCTACAGAGGACAAAGCGATGTACAGGTAATGGATGGATGTTTTATTGCTGTTGGCTTTAAAGACAACTGCTGCTGTCGACGCCCCCTTCAGGAAAAACCCGTCACTGTCACATCTGTGAGTGACGGCGCCAAGCAAACAGTCGACTGCACAGCGGCCCACGTGTGAAAGACTGTGTGAGACCAGGACTGTGTGAGACCAGGACTGTGAGAGACCGGGACTGTGTGAGACCAGGACTGTGAGAGACCAGGACTGTGAGAGACCAGGACTGTGAGAGACCAGGACCTTGTGCTGCTCCTTTCTGTCTCTGAGCGATTGCTGCACATGGAAACATCAGAGTTCACAGCAAAGCCGACTCATGTGTACGGTGAGCTGGACAGGCAGCGCTGTGGTGATAAAATCTGTATTTCAGAGATGCAAAACCACGATTTCATACTCGTTTCATTGTCTGACAACAGAAACAGAAAACTGTGTGAATGGTTCAACCTGATGGGAACTCTTCTGTACTGAAACACAGTGAATGTGAGCACAGAGAGCAGGAGAGAAGACGTAACCACCCCAGGCCTTGTTCATTGGTCTCAACATGATCCACATTAAAACGTCCCCATAGCTACGAGCTGTGGTTCGATGATCAAAGGTAATGTTAGCTTCATTAGCCACGCAGCATGCTAACACTCAGGATGTTCCTGTTGTTGTGGGGATGGTGCCGTCAGAACTAAAGGTCTGGATCTTCAGTTTCTGAGCTTCTAGGAGTGACTGAAGCCTCTTGTGTTCACTCTTGCAGCCACAAACGGAGCATTCGGAGTGATTTCCTCGTGGCTGAGATGTTTCAGAGTCAGCAGAAGAGGCTCTAGACAGTAAACAAACCTGGGAGGTTCATTCTGAGTGGCTCACCTGGAAGCGCCGGCATTTAGAGGATTATGCAAATGTGTAGCTCTGCAACTATTTGTACCTCAGACACCGAATAAAACCCTGACTGGCGTGTAAAGCTGGGAGGCCAACTGGAGGGATGGCAGCAGTGTCTTCATTTTTTTCATTTTTTTTGTTCTTTTAATGCACAAAATAACCTCAGAGGGATTTTCACTGGACCGGACTTTAAGTCAGTTTGATGAGCAGTGAATGTACTCTAACGTTTAGTTTATCCACTCGTGCTGTTTTCTATTTATAATCCTGACAAATATTAACTTCAAAACTGCCTTTTTATTCGTTATTCATATGAGAAATCTATTTTCAGTGGCTTTAATATCAGTATTATGATTCTATCAACAGCAGCATCACTGGCATTTATAACATGTGTAGCTTCAGCATTTTTAATATAAACGTGACGTCTTTCAGGCGGAGTTCTGATGTTAAATTTAACCTTTTCATTAGTACCTTTTGACTCGCACAGCTCTCACACGTTTCCTCTCACTGGCAGATATACACACACTAACACACACTCACACACACTGTCTCACACTGACAGATGCTCGCACACGTGCACACACACACACACACACACACACACACAGTCATGCTTGTATCACTTCAGAGGACACTACAGGGGCTTAAATTAATTTCCAGGAGTCTTAACTTCGTTCCAAACATAACTACAACATACCCGCTTACATCCAGACAAACTTAACGCTAACCAGAGCGCTCACACTAAAATGTAATGATGGTGGCTTTCTGTCACTGAGAGGGAGGATGTCCCAACATATGGACCAGGTAAGAAGATCTACGTCCCCACAATGTGAGCAGCACAACAACACACACACACACACACACACACGCCTGTCATGTAATCATGAAATCACTTCTAGTCGCAGATGGTGACTCATCTTTTGTCCCCGGTGAAACCATATCTGGCAATGAGGTCGTAAGACATTTTAGATGAGGGCCGATGCGGTGTGCTACTGTGCAGGGCACCGCTCACCACATGGGGAACTCCTCGCTGAACAGCACGCCTCAGAGAGGGTGAAAACAAAGATATTAGTCTCCCATAAAGCTTGACAGATGCACATAAAAAAAAGTGGAAGGCTATATTCCCTTGGCAGTAATATCATACCATTATCAGCATGCTGCTCAGACGTGAGAAAATGAGAGTTTCTGGAGAGATTTCCAACACTGACAGAGCGGCGTGGGGCTCCTTTAACTAACAGCAAAAAGAGACTTCTGGCCACAGCTGTGCAGCTCAGTCACTTATTTGCATTTCTAGTTGAGTCTTGGAGCAAACATGCAGCATGTCAGTGAAGCAACAGTGCAGACGATACTGTACGCTGCATGCATGATTAGATGATGCTGAACTTAGTGGGTGTGGGTGTGGTGGACACAGCACAAGTCCTGTCCCTCTTTATTTAACAATGCATGAAAAGACACAGGCTGCGTCACGTCGACAGACATTGAGAGGAAAATCTCCTCCAGCATCAGGTGTTAGTCAGTGACCTCGACCTCAGCTCAAAGACTGAGCACAAATCAGCCTGTATGGCTCTTGAAGGCGCATCAGCAGCCATTTACTCCAACGTTACTTATCCTGATTGAAGGGTTTGTGTCATTACACACCGTCTGCTCCTCTAATTCTCCCCAGCAGCCACAGCGGAGGGCACACATCCGCCGCGTCTCAATTACAGACAACAATACAAACACACGCGCCTCGGAGCCGCTCGTCAGGATGACCTTGTGTGTTTACGCTTAGGTCACCTCGTGCGAAAACCACCGCGGATGCGAGCGTCCACAGTGGATCCGGATCGAGCACAACAAGTGCTCAAGTGGCCGTCTCACAGACAGGCACCGTGTTGCCACCTTGGGTGGATGCAACAGCCCTGCTCGCTGCCGTGCGAGCTGCACAGTGCGTTCTGGTGAAAGGCAGACAGGCAGCAGCACAAGCATCGTAGCAGGTACCATTAGCTTGTTGGAATGACCCCCCAGCATCATTACTTGACATCAACATGACACACTCAAGGGCATCTGGCAACCACCGCGAGAGCTTTGAACTATGCAGAGAGCCTGGATCACAGGGATCCACCGACGGCTGCTGAAATCTTTTGCTCACCTTTGCTGTTGTCTTCTTCTCTGTTCAGATGCATGACTCTTCTTACCATGTACTCATTTAGGCTGTCTTGTTCTTGTAGCAGAGCTGTGCGCTTCCCCCCCTAAAGAGTTCTCAGGATACAACTCTTATTCCAATTTTATTTGTGGTCCTTTTTTCCCTCCCGCTTAATGTCTTGTTCGGCTGGCACGCATGGACGCGCCTGCACTTGTGCGTCCTCCTCCCCTTGTTGTGCTGGAGCAGGTAGTCTAGGTGATGTTGGGAGTCTGTATTTTGACTCTCCCACTTTCTCTCTCAGTGTCTCTCTTTTTTCTTCTCCCCCTCTCTCCAAAGCCCAGAGTCGCTCAGAGGGTTGGTCGTAGGAGCGGGTTTTAGGGAGGAGACGGCAGGCAGACGGGCGGGGTGACGTGAAGTAAGTCGGTAGGAGGTCGTCTACTCAGAGACGAGGCGAGGAATCCGTGCGCCCTCGGTGCTGCTGACCGTCTCATCAGAGGTCTTCATCACGGCACAGCGAAGCAGAGCCACACATATCCAGATGTTTTATCCAGCCTTGGCTGTCATGTTGCAGGAGAGAGAGAGAGAGAGAATAAAAAACGTGCTCAGGAGGTGCAGCTTTCCAGCCGGATTCCAGTTCCCCTGTTGGTTCTGGTGGTGCCACTGACAGACAGCCGGTTCTAATAACCAGGGTTACACCAGTCTGTCTAGAGCCCCAGTGAAAAACCCGAGGTTCACATATAAATCACATTCATGATGGAATCAATGATCATCTCCACCAATATCAATACCTTTTTACGCACAAGCTGCCAAAGTTGGAGCCTGTGCGTTTTATGTCCCGCTCACGTGTTGAGCCTATTAGGCGTGTTCATTACGGTGGGTGTCACGAGCAGCCTGTGCGCGTTCATTCCGGCCATCATGCCATTACAGCCAATAGGCCCGTACCGTCGATAAAGGTGCATTTACTCACCATTCACGTTCGCCCGGAGCCACGCGTGGAACATGGCTCACTGGCGGTCTCTAGTGTCGCACATCAATCAGTGGCCGTAACGTGGGCGCTGATAGGGCGGCTCGGTCCTCCTGTCCATTATCACAGGCGGTTAAATATTGAAGGTACATCAAGGTCAGCGCTGGTGTTAATGCCTCATTTCAAACTCTGACTGAGGAAACTAAAGGGAGCAGGAAGCTTCTCAGGGGCAGTAAAATAAAATGAATAAACCACATTGTTTTATACTGAATATAATATATATAAGAAAGATGTGAGAAGCAGTATTAGTTGACTTTTATTCACACTCCCAAATGTCTAAATTGGCGTCTACAGATTGTCCCAGAAATCCTTCTATCTGATAACATAGTGAACTTCTGTGGCAGTGTGTGTTCCAGTCTAATATCGGTCTGATCTGTCTGTGAGACCTCAGAACCAGAACCAAAACCACTTTATCTGTAGACACCAGCAGATAGACAGAGTGTGATTTGGGGGTGTAATCTGGATAAACCAACTCTTCTTTCATCAGTAAAGTTTCAAAGGCAGCTCGTTTATGTGATTTAATAGAAAAAATAAGATCCATTTGATTACTGTGATGACTTCCCTGTAAGAGCAGAGTGATGTTTTCATGGCTTCAATCTCTGTCTGACATCTTTTGCCTTTCTGAGAGGGATTTATTCTTTTTTTTGTGATTCAACATTTTTCCCATTTACATGGAACTTCTGAGGAGACATCACACATCCAAAGGAACTTAATATGTAGGCTGTGGAAAAGCTTGTATAAGAAGCAAATTAGTGATACAGAGATACAAGTAGAATAAATAACAAGACTTTATTTATCTACTGTCCATAAATTGTAAAAAATAAAAAAGCTAAATAAGACCTGGGAGTTTATTTACGTTGAGCTTCTTCTATATAAGAAGTATTTCATCCAAAGCGTTATTTTTTTTTATCAGAGGAGGCCCAATATGTTTCGTATGTCTTTATCTTTACTCTGACAACTTTTTCTGACAAACAGAAAATGGCTCTGTCAGAGAAATAAATCACGTTTTTAATCTGCAGCCTGTTCCAGTGCCTCCTCTGGAGTCGCCCAGAGCTCTGCTGTGTCGAGTCTCACTTACACCTTCGTTCCTTTGTTCCATCGCTCACATTCCTGTCTGACACCTCTCCTGTGATAGCACCTCTGACATCATGTGTGATTTTTTTTGTGCATCTGTGTGAAGCAGATAGCGTTGGGCTTTAGCCTTGCTGCTTCTGCTTTATGGCGAGTGTGGAATACGTCTAATCTACAGCTCAGACGCTGCATTCATCTGCTGCCTCTGTGCATCACACACGAGACGCTAACAGCTTTTCCTCCTTCAAATTTTTCATTGCATCAGTTCTCTTCCTCACCCTCACAGCATCGTTTTTTTTTCTTTTGCTATCTTTGTGATGAATATTTATTAGCTTGTTGTAGTGTCTTCTCTGAACGCAGAACAACACATTGATCAACAGAACCGGAGACGCGCTCTAATCCTTCAGGGCTTTTCAGTGACATTGTGAAATTTCTTTCAAATATTTGCTCAGTCTCTGGGATGTTGTTTTATTGGAAACTATAAAAGAGAGATGCATGAGCACTCAGGTTTCCAGGTAATTTTAAAGCCATTATATAACAATCAGCATTGTTGTTTGAAGCAGTAAAGCGGTGCAGCCGAGCTGGTGTACGGCAGCCTTGGGAGGATTGTCACAGCACATTTATCTCAAACATGCACGAGTTATATGACAAGTTTGAGCAACACAACAACTGAGAGGGACAATAGTTATGAAGACACAAAGTGGACTCAGAAACTGTTCAGACCTTCTCACTTCTGCACACCGTGTTGTGTTGAACATTCAGTTTTAAATGCAAATAAACTACAATTTCTTGCCCATCTAACGACACTCATTAAGCCTATAATGACCAAGTAAATGTGTGTTTTTCGAGACTTGTGCAAGTTTATTAAAAATCAAAAGAGGGAATCTAAACTCCAGCTGTTGTGGCTCTTTGCTGTGACTCAACACTTTGTGCTCAGATGAATGCTGTTTTCTTTAATCATCCTTGAGACGCTTGGAGTCCACTTGTGGCAAAATTGACTCGACTGAGCTTTGAAACAGAAAACAGCGGCGTGTATAAGGTCATTTAACTCAAACTGCTGTCACGTCAGGACAAAAAGAAATCCAACCAACACTCTGTGGAGCTCAGCGATCAACTCGTTGTGAGCCGTTAATCAGGACAAGATTGTTAAACCAGTTCTAAAGCTCAGAGTGCTGCCAGGAGCCTCAGTAACTGGCACACAGTGGAACAGCACCTTTAAACCTGAGCTAGATTCTGGGTTTTACGATGGCTGTGCATCGCCATGAGGTACAACTCGGGGTTCAGTGTCTTGCCCAGAGGCACTTTGGCACTTGGAGGCACTGGGGACTGAACCACCAAACTAGTGGACAACTGGTTCCACCACCTGAACCACGGCTGCCCAGAATATATCTACTGTAAATGTGGAATTTCTAATACAGTTTGGAGCCACCTGTTCTGATTGACCAATCTGAGCAAACAGGTCCTGGGCTGGGTCACTCCCCCACAGCCTCAGAAGTCCTCCCATCATCATCTCAGCAACACTCCATCAACCAGGCCTTCATGGTAGAGCAGCTGCACAGTGTGACTCTGGACTAAAAGACAACCCGCCAGGACTTCAAATGACTCAGCACACGAGTAAATAAAAAAACAACTCAGATCTAATGAGACAAAATGTACCTCACTGGGTCATACTGGAAGCACTGTGTCTGGAAAACACCACACACCTTCCACCGCCTGGTTAATGCATCCCAGAGCATGGTGGTGGAAACATCACGCCACGAGGAGAACAGAAGGAAAACCAACACAGCTGCATGCTGGGAGGCTTTGTAGAAAACCTGCTCCAGAGCAGACAGGAGTTGAGACCTGAGCGACGGTTCACCGCTCAGCACAACAATGATCTGAAGCACATCGCCACAAAACGCTCACATGACTTCAGGACGAGTCCCCGACTGTCCTCAGGTGACTCGGCCAGAACCCATAAAACATGTGCAGTGATCGAGTGGAACCGATGCAAACAGGCTTCCATGGACTCAGATTCGTTTTACTGTCATTGCAACGAGTACAACGAAAAGTAATGTGCAGCCTGTCAGTGCAACAAAATATAAAACCTTTGTAAACAACTATATACTACGTAATATAAATGTAAATATATATTTAAAAAACTCTGTATATAAAGATAAAATTAAATAATAAGCACGAGCACAGTGGATGTTGCCCAGAGGTAGAGGCAGCTGTATATTAATAATATCTTGCACTTATTATGATAAAGAGGCGTTTATGGTCCGACAGCAGTTGGACAGAAGCTGTGTTTCAGTCTGTTGGTCCTGGTTCTGATGGGCCTGTAGCTCTAACAGGAAGTGGCCCGGGTGGTAAGAGTCCTTCAGGATGGTGTCGGCTCTCCTGAGAAGCCATGAAGGTCCTCCAGTGTGGGTAGAGGCCACCCAGTGACCTTCTCAGCCTTTCTGGTGACCCTCTGGAGTTCCTTCCTGTTTGCCGCCATGCAGCTGGTGAACCACGTCCAGAGGCAGAAGGTGAGGATGCTCTCCATGGTGGAGCAGTAAGAAGACACCAGCAGTCTCTGGCTGATGTTCTTCCTGAGGATTCTCAGGAAGTCTTAGCGGTGCCTTCTTTACCAGCTGTGTGGTGTTCTGATCCCAGATCAGTTTCTCCTCAATGTGGACTCCCAGGAAGCAGAAGTCACTGAGCCTTCACACACAGGTCCCACCGATCACAGTGGGCTGAGTGTCTGTTCTCAAGTAGTTAAAGAAGGAATTAAAGAAGAATCTGAATGCTTTTGTAAATGTCACATTGCTGTTTCTGATGTTTAAAAATGTCGTTTATGTCTTTGTCATGATGGGACACTGAGCACGGAAGAACAGCAGATCCATCAGTTTGAAATCTGATGAACGAGCATCAGTCGGTGTTTATGTGTAAAAAAAAACAAAAACTACCGGAAACAACATTTGACCGTCTCATCCAGAGAACTACGTCCTCGTGAAGGTCTACCAGCAGCAGCATTTATGTCTTTAGATCCCCAAGAGGTCTCCTGAGCAGCCTACAAGATCTCCTCCTGTTGTGGGATTATATATATGTTTATATACATGTTGGATCTGTAGTGATGTTTCACTGTTGTGGTTCTCTTCCAAGACAACCGATAATAAACTAGAGCGCAGTCTGAAGACGTTATGGTCCACATGTGTTCAGAGAAACGCTCTGACAGATGACACTGTGGTGCTCAATACATACGTGTGATTTCAAATTGAATACAATCAGCTCAACAATAGAAGAAATACACTCTTTTATTGTTGAGTGAGGTAAATAATAATCCTGGTTCAGAAGCAGGGAAATGTGTGGTTGTGCAATATGTGTCTGAAAAAGTCTCTGAACAGGAAAGAAGTTGGGATTCTTTCCCGCCGCTACGCTGCTGCTTGTTGCTGTCGTCGACGACACACTTTACTTGCATGGTCGTATCTCCAGTCACAGCAGAGCCTCACATTTACCCTCCAGCATTAACTCTTTCAGGTGATTCAGGTCAACACAGCGGGTTGTTGCTGCAGAAACTGGGATCTATAACGAACCATCAGATCGATACGTGACTCGCAATGAAAGCAGCAGAAGAGCATCATTATCACAGATATGATTTATCCTCTGGTTATTTGTAACCCAGCAGCCATTTGTTCTGGAAATTTACTAATTATAAGCCAGTTAATTAAAAGCTGAGCGAGTGGGAATAACCAGAAATAAAGCTGAATTGTTTTCACATCACAATACGATTATCATTCAGCTCAGTGCGTTAGCGGCGATTGTAGCAACGAGCGCGTTCCCTCCTCACGCCGAGCTCTGGAAGGTCACGATTAATCTTTCTGCACTGAACTTCCTAAATTTTGTCAAGTTTTAATACGATCTAATTATTTAGTTGCCTCGCCAGGAGCTACCAGGCTGCTGGTTCGTTCATCTATGTGAAAGATGTGAAACAGGCCACGCTTCATATGGACCAGATCTTCCCACTGTCACACAGAATAAAAGCAGAAGGACAGAAAAACCAACGGCAGCAGCTGGAGACGTACTCTGAACACAGCAACACCAGAATCCAGTTCTGAACACAAACCCACACACAGCGTTCAGCTGCTGGACCCGGATCGGACCAGCGGCTGTGTTTTACTGTCTCTGTGTGTCTGATCAATATGTGTGTGTTGATGGCCACAGCGTGACGGCTACAGGTTTCATTTGGGTTTATTTTGAATTACGTTTTGTAGATTTCACAGTTTGACGTTCTCTATTTCACAGAAGGTATTTCAAACTAACATCAGACTTCAGGGGGACGTTATCTTTCCTCTGTAGCGTCCAATTTACACAAAACATCTGATCAAGTACATCCAGTCTCTGTAATACAAACACAAATGACCAAGTTCAGTGTAAAATATCCAACTCATCATCAACTGTTCTTGTTTTTTTAAATTAAACAAATAAAACCAGACTTTAATTGCTTCCTCCTCAGGAGCTCATTATATGTGTCGAGCAAACGGCCATAAACAAATGGAAAAGCAGAGCGCCATCCTCTGCCAAGGTCAACGCTCCGTCTCACAGTTCTAAAGAAGCTGATCCTGTTCTGCACCTCAGGTCTAACGGGTCCTTCCTGTTCCTATGCGTCACCTCTCCGCCAAGTTTCCTGAAACTCAGGTGGTAGTTTTGTCTAATCCTGCTGACAGGCCCAGAGACAAACGGGCCGCTTACGGAGCTAATCGTCCATCTGCCGACGCCCCATCCTTGAAGTTTAAATACCGATTACGAATCTGCAACAGAATTTAATGGCGCCTCTCTTTGCCTGTGGTGCACCTCTCCACCAAGCTTCATGTAATTAAGCTCCGTCGATCTCGTCTGATCTTGCTGAAAGACAAACAGAGAAACTGACGAGCTAGCAGCGCTGATCACATCCCTGGAACAACACATGGTGGACTCAGGCATGAACGGAGCTCATAACACTGAGAAAAGCACTAAAAAGTTCACAATAAAATAATTTGATTAAGAGCAATAAACTATTTCTAGAGAGGAAAATGCTGCTGATTAAAGACACAAACATGATTCTGTTCTGTGTGACGACATCATTTGTGCTATCACTATATTGTTGTGTACAATTTTTTTTATTTATTTTTTTTTTAAACGTGACTTTAAAACATTTATCGAGTCAGGTTTATCATCCTTTAGGTCCTTCTCTTAAACTATATTTAATAAAGTTTGTTGCTCTGGTTTGGTTCTCGTTAGTTTTAAGGTGCTGCTGACGGTGATGATGTCGTGCTCCATCAGCACCAGCTTACTGCCTCCATCTGTTGCTTTGGAGATAAAGCAACGCTCAAAGTGCCAGAACACAAAGAGTTGTTAGTAGTGAAGGCCAAACCCTTTATTTCTTCTTTGTTTCTTACAACAGATGAACATAAAAACAGCAAGTTTTCGGTTGTTTGTTCAGATATGAAGCACATTTAAACACTAACATGTCTTTGTTTGAATCGGGATGTGAAAGAACATTAAAAAAGAAAAAAGAAAACGTGCTGAGTCGTCACATCCTGTGATGGAAGCTGTGGAGGAGAGGAGGACTTTAAACAAGCTGCTGTCCGTCCAGGATGACCCCGACCACCCGCTTCACCTCCTGCTGGACAGGCAGCAGAGCAGCTTCTCCACCAGCCTGGTCCAGCTCCGCTGCCACAAGGACACATACAGGAAGCACAAGCACTAACCCTGTTCACCTCATCAGCCCGGCAGGCAGAGAGCTCTCAGGCCTCGTAGGACCTGGTTCTATCACTGAAACTGCCTTTTGCACATTTCTGCTGGACTCTTCTGTTGCACATTATTTGCACCTCCCTCACACAGGACATATTACACCTATTGTACAGTTTGCATTTTATATTTTCTTATTGTCTATTTTTGCTTATTTATCAGTATTTATGGTGGTGGTGGTAACTCTATCTATCCATCTATCCATCCATCTATCTATCAATCACAAATTATAATTTTTAAGGTAATCAGGACTGGACACCATCCATCCATCCATCTTCTCTACACCTTAATCCTCACCAGGGTCATGGGGGGCTGGAGTCTATCCCAGCTGACTCAGGGTGAAGGCAGGTTCACCTGGACAGGTAACCAGTCTATCACAGGGCTACACTTAGAGACAGACAACCAAGCACACTCACATTCACACCTACGGACAATTTACAATCACCAATTAACCTCAGCATGTTTCTGGACTGTGGGAGGAAGCCGGAGAACCCGGAGAGAACCCACGCTGCACGGGGAGAACATGGAGACTCCACGCAGGAAGATCCCGGGTGTCCTCACCGGGACGTGAACCAGCGACCTTCTAGCTGTGAGGCCATGATGCTAACCACTGAGACACCTGCAGCCCACTGGACAACTTGATACGTGTAAATTCAGAATCAAGTGATAAACAAATAAAGCAAAGATGTAAAACTAAACAAAGCACGGTAAGTGTTTTAAAGATGATTGATCCCATCATGATGCTTCAGCCATGAAGCACCCTGAGCGGTGGGCAGACGAAGCAGAGGAACGTCTCTGCAGCGAGTCGCTAACGATGACTGAGAATTACAGAAAGTGAAAGTTTAGGGCAACAGATTGTGGCAACAAAAGAAAAAAACTGGCGCAGATGTGACTTTAAAGATGCTGTTTGATGGGCTTCAGAAGTATTGTTGCAGGGTTTCCGCTGATTGTTCAGCGTGTTCAGACGCTGTGGTGGTCGCATTAAGTGTCCTGCTGGAGGCACTTTGGGTTCTGCTCGGTTATGAATCGCCTCCCATTTGACAAAATCTGCTCATACTCCATAAACGTTGGCGGCGTTTGGAGAGTTCTCTCCAGAAGATCAACAACAACAACAATTAAGTTCTGGTTTGAACATTTCTTCAAACGTCTCCCAGGTTTTGAATTAAAGAAGTGAACATAACCGAGAGCAAAGAAAAAAGATAAATCATCACAAACTAAAATAACTGCTCGCATATAAACGTATGAAGATCAAAACCTGAGCTCTCCTGTGCTGTGTCAACAGCTGCACTTACACAACTGCTCCATGCCCTCCATGTGTTTACCTGACATTTAACTTTGCCAGCAGCTCCACAGATAGTCGGGATTTCCCGTTATTTAGAAATCCTGTGACCCCCCTCGTGTCTGAGCACAATATAAGAGCAGAAGTGGCCTCTGGAAAGATATTCTGTGATCTAGTGAAGATTTGACCCGTGTGAGGACTGCACAGTAAGTTCATATGTTCATTCAATCATAGAGAACTCTAAGTATGTATGTATCTGTATTTCTGTTTGTGCTCTTTTCTCTCAGACGTCTTTAACCATGAAGCTGCTCCTGGCTGGACTCGTTCTGCTTCTGATCGTGGAAACCGAAGCTCAGTTCTACAAGTTCCCTGTTGAGGCTGTTCAAGGTTGGAAACAGAAACGTGTGCAGCTCTGTGGATGTCAGACCAAACCATGTTCTTCTTTCTGAACATCTTCTGCTGTTCTTCTGCTCAGGAGCCTGGGACATGGCACAGGCCTACCGTGACATGAGGGAGGCCAACTGGAAAAACTCAGACAAATACTTTCACGCCAGAGGAAACTTTGAAGCCGCGGAGAGAGGAGCAGGAGGACGATGGGCGGCGGAGGTCATCAGGTGAGCACAGAGGAGTCTCTGGATGATATGAAATCTGCTACGACAGCAGTGAACCACCAGAACAACGGTCTGTATGCAGGAGCTCATGTTTAGATCTCACTAGTTCTGAATAGCTGTCTTGGTTTTATATTCCTCATTTTTTTACAAGTTATTTTCCATTTCAGTGACACGAGAGAGTGGGTTCAGGGCAAAATGGGTCACGGTGCCGAGGACACTGCAGCCGACCAGGAGGCCAACCGTTGGGGGCGAGACGGAAATGATCCGAACCACTACAGGCCCAAAGGCCTTGCTGACAAATACTGAGGTCAGGAGTCACCGACCTGAAATAAAACTGATCAAGAACTTTCAAGTGTTGGCGTCACACAGTGTTCTGAACTAATCATTTCTAACCGTCCTGTTCCTTGTTCCTCTCATTTTCTGCCTTTTAACCACCTTCACAACAAACAGAGACAAACTGATTAAACACATTTCTGTATTTGGCCACACTAGAAGCCACGTCTACCTCCACCCAGACCTGACAGAAACTGAATGAATTTAGCTTGTTACACCACTGAAAAGGAAATTCAAACAGAGATCAAACTAAGGAGCAATAAGAGCTGCAAACCTGCATTAGTGCAGAACCGAGAAGTATTTGTTTAATTTAAATACAGTTTAATATAAGCTCTGGTATCAGTTTTTCACATTATTCCAACCAAAAAACAGAAAAAATCACAGAGAGCATCAGTGGACAACAGTGACAACATGCTGAACCCCGTCCAGGACTTTCCAGACGTAGGAGGTGTTTCTGGGTCCATTGGACCCCAAGAAAGAACCTGTGCAGAACATGTGTTGGTATTCATTACAGACTTTATACTGTGTTAAATACAAATACATGACAAATGTCCCTCTTTTTATTTAAAAAAACCCAAAACTTCAAAGATAAAAAATCAGTTGCTGTCCCCTGAACCAAGTGGCCTGAAGTCCAAAAGCCCCGACAGTCCTGAACAGGGTCAAACATCTCTGAACAAGCGGGCCTCTTTCCCTTCTGTAAACTTTAGCACGATGAAGCTACTGTGTTTATTATTTGGAAAACCAGAGCTAGTTTTCTGCTGGTGACAGAACGTGACTTTACCAACGGTTTGGTTCTGGGAGGTGTTTGCTGGTTTCAGTTCTGTTCAGTTCAGCTGTAATGTTAAAACATGGCCACACGGTGGCAGCGCCGCCTTCCACCTGAACAAGCTGCAGAGAGCTTCTTCCTCTCTCCAATTTAATTCATATGAAAACAAAAACACACTTTCATCTCCCAGTAAAGCTGGAGGCAGATGCACTTTGGTTGATGCAGTTTGTCGTCTTTACATAAACAGAGCAGTGATTTTTCTACAGAGAGGAATCCATCCATCATCTCTACACCTTAATCCTCACCAGGGTCATGGGGGGCGGAGCCTATCCCAGCTGACTCAGGGTGAAGGCAGGTTCACCTGGACAGGTAACCAGTCTATCACAGGGCTACACTTAGAGACAGACAACCAAGCACACTCACATTCACACCTACGGACAATTTACAATCACCAATTAACCTCAGCATGTTTCTGGACTGTGGGAGGAAGCCGGAGAACCCGGAGAGAACCCACACTGCACGGGGAGAACATGGAGACTCCATGCAGGAAGATCCCGGGTGTGTTCACCGTGTCCTCACCAAGCTGTGAGGCGACGATGCTAACCACCGATCCAGCCCTAAATATTTCCTTAGCGGCTGGGATTGAACCAGCGACACTGGATCTCAAGCCCAGGTTCTTATCTGGTCCCAGCTGGACACTCAGACACTGTTTCTCCTCCAGTGCACTGACGGCAACAGAAATATGAGCTGTACATCTGAAAGCCTACACATGAAGAGTCCATTTGCAAAAACAGATAACTCCGTCTACACAACATTCATAAACCCATTTCTCCATCGTCTACCTGAGAAAATATCAACCAAACTGAGTTATCTCTGTTGTAGTCATTTCTGCTGAGTCAGATCCACTCAGCTTCAGTTTGGTTGATTTCATCTCAAGCAAACAAACAAAAAAATACGTTTTCTGAACAATCTACAAAAATGGAGTTTTCTGTTTTTGCAAATGAACTCTTCATATATATAAATATATATAAATAACACTGGAGTTGAAAATGTGTGCGTCTGCATTGCTGTGAAGCGAACGTCTCAAAAATCCCAGTTTCAGAACCTCAAATATTTTAAAGCCCGGTACAGCGACACAAGCTATGACGGTCGATCACGTTTCTGCTCAGTGTCGAGCTCCACAAGTCATTAAACTATCAATAGGAACGATGAACGCATTCCCACGCTAACAGCAGCGCAGCAGTGATGAGCAGGCGGCTCACAATCAGTTTCATCGCAAAGTGTGTTTTTACGGAGGAGGAATTTGACTTTTGGTGCATAAACACTGACGAGTCAAGGATTTAAAGAAGGATAAAAAAAAAAAAAGCCAAATAAAAACCAAGAGCAGCAAATCAAAGCTTGTATAAGGTCAGGAGAACATTGAGATGGTTGCTGGAATAAGACGGTTTTATAGAAATGTGCAGAATCTCACTGTTCATGTGTTCATGACGACGCAGCCTTGAAGATTGTTCTGATCAGAAACACAAGTGGAAGCAGCTCAGTGTAGTGAAGCCTGAACAGGAGCAGGACTGCAGCAGAAAACCTTTGTTATCAGAACAAGACTGGAGCTGGAGGTGAGCTGGTCCAACGTGTTTTAGTCTTAGGTTGTCTTTGTTTTTATAGGATTCATTAGTTTAGAGATGAGTCCCTTCTGGTTTCCATCTTTGTTGTAACTGCACAGTAATAAACAATAATAAGAGGAATAAAATCCATATTTTAGGCCGAGGTGCTTCTAGAAGCTTTTCATAGGGACGGCATGACGGAGCCACTGAAAACACACAAAACACAAAAAACAGAACTGAGTGTCAGGAGTTCTGGTTTGCTGCTGAAGCATACAGCCTTGTTTCTTATTTCATATGTAATGAGAGCGATTATCTGATGAGATGAGACTAACATGGGAACATTCTGCCTATTTGGGCGGCTGCTGTTTGAACCGGACCAGAAGGGGTTTCAGGGGGACAAGAAATCACCTGCAGGCATCATAAACTCAGGACATTGTTAGAAATATTAACACATTAAAGCACAACTAGAGTCTATTTATGATCTCAAGACTGAAAATTCTGTCCACATGTGGTGAGAATTCATCAAACTACAGCAGCTTATAATAAACTGTGTTTTTATTGTTGTCTGAGTTTGTGTTGCTACGATTCATCAGCTGATTAGAGCTGATCATCTGTAACACAGTCGTCCTCAGATGTATTCATACGCTCCAATTACAGAAGGAAAAAAAACCCCAGCTGAAATAACTAGAAATTGACAAAATTAATGATAAATAAAAATTTTATGAAAATCATGACGTTGCTTTTGAATCGTGCTTCAACAGAGATATTTAAAAAAAAAAAAAAAAAAGCAAACTAACACAATGGGACCCATAAACTAATATTTAGTTGAACAACCCTCTGAGCCAATCACTGCCATCAGGTGTTTCTGTAACTCTCAGTCAGACTTCTGCACCTGTTGACAGGTGTTCTGGACCACTGCTCATCAGCAAAGGGCTCTCATTAGTCCAGGACAATTATTATTCTCTTCAAGCACAGTTCAAAAGCAACACCCTATTTCACTAAATTATAATTTAGCAAATTTTTATTTATTATTACTTTTTCCAGTTTCTAGTTATTTGAGGGACTGTTGTGAATTTAGCCTTTTCTTTAATGGGAGGGTATAAATACACTGAGGACGACTGGACCTCCACATGCTGTCACTGCTGCCGGTACTAGAGGAGGTCATGGCCCCCTTTGAAATCATCTTTGATCCAGGAAATATGTTGATCAGAGCCTAAATAAATGGATTCTGGATAGAGGGTGTCACTTATCAAACAAGTCAAGTGTAGTTTAGATGTTCTTCAGAAACCATTAACGATATACAGGGTGGTAAAAAAAATAAAGATTTAGAAACTAATGCACAGCAAAACTGACAAAACATATGATTGGAAGAGAAAACAGAAATAATGCAGTCACTGACATGAAGTAAGCCACTGAACAGGGTCAGGGTTCGGGTTCGGGTTCGGGTCAGCCACTTTAAATGTATATGATTGTAAAAAAAAATAGATTCAGAAACTAATGCAGAGCAAAACACGATATCTGAAGGGAAAAGATGATAAAACAGAAATAAAAGGTTGTGCAGTCAATAAGAATGACTTTAACATCATTTTAAAAAAGGAAGTATTCATTGATTATGTGAATCATTGATTATATGAATTATTATTTCAGCTGTGATGCAGAAACATCTTTGTTTTGCAGTTTAAGGCTTTATTTGTTTGCTGTGTGTGTTTCCGGTGTTCTGCTGTTCCGTCCACACCGACTGAAGTAACGGGATTACTCTCTGTGTGAGTACCGGAGGGGTGGGGCGGGGCTGGGGTGCCTGCTCCCGTGCAGTCGGTGTGTTCACCGAGCAGACAACTGCAGTGGGATCGTTCTGCCGTTATACTCGTTCCGGGGCGCGCTCCCGTACGCTCTCCGTCGCGGCGACACACACCGAGTGATGCGCGCCCAGCCCGCTCCGTCCCGCACGCATCCCGCACGGAGGTGACTCGATCGTCGTATGACATTCTCCAGGTAAGACCTCGTCTCGTTCAGACCTCATCCCGACCCGGTGAAGCGTCCTCCTTCCCCCGTCGGCTCCGTCCGTCGCCTCCGCTCGGAGGCAGCCGGAGGACGGCGGAGGGATGCTGGGATCCGTCCTCAGCATCAGCGCTAGCGGCGGGGCGGTGAGCTGCTCCTCAGCCGTTTGTCAGGCTGCTGGGGACGGATTCACGGCCAACTCAGTTTCAACATGAAAATAAAACGAAAGGCTGGAGCTGCGTTTTGGATTCACACCGACTCGGTTCTGCTGTCGGTGATTCATCCATGCGCAGCAGCAGCAGCAGCAGCAGCAGCAGCCAGTCTACGCCTAAAATCATCGATTGTGGTCAAACAGGCCTTTAGTTTTTCACTGGACGGGAAAGAGGCTCGTTAAATGTTTAAGATGCCCCTCATGGTCCAGATCAGCACCGTTTTCATTAAACGGCACCTCAGGCTGGGCTCGGTTCTCTTTGTGGCCGTGATGTGTGCTGGTTTGCTTTAAAACATCCTTTAGCCCACATTTGTCTGGCAGCTGAGTGACATCTGGAGTTGAGTTATAAGAGTTGGACAACAGTGAGGTCCACCTTCACCTCCCTCATCCTCATCTTCACACCATCCAGTGCTGCTGCTGCTGCTGGAGGCTGGATGCATGAGGAGCCTGTGTGGTGCTGATGGATCTCCTTCAGTCCTGCTGACAGGCGCTGTGTCTGGCTGCTCATTGTTCCCAGAGAGCAGGGAGCTCACAGGGTCTGCTTTGTCTCCTCCTCTGTCATGTCCTCAGTGTCTGTCCTCATCGTGCAGAACCAGCAGCCTGTAGGTCCGCCGTCCCTCTGGGCCGCCTCATGTTTACACGTCCTGTTGGTCTCAGATTTTAGCCCACGTGGAAAATATGCACCGTTAAGCTGCGTGATGTTAACAGCAGTTACGTAAAAGCTGGAAGGGGTTTTGCAGCTCGACAGTATTTTAAATGTTGCGTTAAATATGTGGCTGTAAATCCAGTGATTCAATCAGGTGGCGTCGCTTTGATCAATAGACGGATTCACAGGAGAAAAAGATCACATTTCTGTTGCACTGCTGTTAAATCAAGAGTGAGCGTGAGGATAGTAGGTCACTGCAGCCTGGAATCACCTGATTAAGATGAGCCACCACAGGCCACGTCTCAGCTCCTGGAACCGTCTGCTCGTCTGCATTTGTGCTGTGTGGCAGATATTCAGTGTTTAGTGACCAGAGGGCAGGTGATGAGATGTTCAGGGGGAGAAAAGAAGATGGAGTTGAGTTGGGAGTGGACATAAAAAGAAGAACAAAGGCGGCGGTGCGGCTCTGGAGGAGAGTGATGACCGGGACCACAGAGGATGAGAGAGTAATGCTCGGTTATTAGAGAACGTGAAGACCCCCAGGAGAGCCATGACAGAACCGGATCCACGCAGCACGTCGACTCGCTGCTATGTTTAGAGGAGATGTCAAGTTTTCATTTCCTTCCCCCTTCCTACTCGCCTCCCACCTATCATCCTGCAGGTCCACTTTCTCCACAGTGTCCCCTCGTGCACGGCTCCGTCACGCCCGTCCTCGGCCCGGAGAGCTTTCTGTGCAGCACCTGCAATGAAGGACAAACACCTTCCTGCAGCCTGCTGGGATCTGATTCATGCGGCAGTTGCAGGATGCTGGACTGGACTCCCAGGGAGGACCGGAACAGGGCGGCCGTCTCCAGCTCCAAGAGATAATAAACATTTGGAAATCTGTGATTAAATCATTACCCCATCAAGCTGCTGGGTTCAGACAAACAACAATATCCTTTTTCAGAGAGACGGGCTGCCTCAGGACGGCAGAGCCACGGGGAAATCCGTTATCTATTATATAATATGTGCAATATCTTCTTAAAAGCTTTGCTCTGTGAGCTTTCACATGCAAAACATTTGCATTTTGTCCTCCGTTCATAACATTTGTGTGGGTGGCGGTGCAATAACAGACTATTATGCCCTCCAGCAGAAACAGCAGATTCCCAGATAAACCCTATACATGTGGCTGCAGGACGGCTGTTGATGGTTTAGATTTTTTTCTCCATAAAACTGTTATAAAGGCGAAAAGGCAATTGAACGTGTGATTTACGACGGGCCTTTTGAAAGATAAGTGGCGCTGCAGTGGTGTTACAGAACCGTCGTATTGCTGTAGAAAACCTTTGTGTGAGCAATTAGAGCCAGCAAACGTCTCTGCAGCCTCGCCGTGGCTGCGCTAACCAGCTAACCACAGATAAGAGGTGGAGATGATTCACACCTCAGAGTATTTATTTTGGTGCTTAATCTACTGGAAATTACTTCATGTAAAGATAACTTCTATTTGGACCAGACGAGCTGGATGTCTGCATGTCCAGAGCAGGATTTGTCAGGTTCTGATGTTGTGATATTGTTCTTACTGATGATAATGCGACAACAGCGACGGAGGTTTCAGCATTATTCTGAGTAGCGATGATACCGGTGAGGTCAGGAGGAGATTCAAGCACCAAGACTGATCAATGCCTTACTTGAAGTCCAGAACTTTTGTCTGAGATACTGATTTTTTTATCGGCGTGAATCAGAAAAGATCCTTCTATTAATGATCACAGCGGCTGCTGTCATATTGTTTCTGAGTTGTTCCATTATTTGCCATCTATGGAGGGTTTATCATCGCTAACGTCAGTCAGCTCAACACAATACAGGCATCGGACTCAGATCAGAATCTGCTTCGAAAATCCTCACTGGCTTTTTTTTCTACCAATCAACCCAATTAGCTCTCTGGATATTCAGGCCCAATTAATTATGAATATCAGAATATTGGGTGCGGTCGGGGGACACTTCCACCCCGGGGCAGCGCTCTGACGGGGTGGAAGTGTCCAGAACACACAGGCAGTACTTGGCTGCTGATGCTAGTTTAGTTAGCGCTCACACTTCTGTTTCCTCCATCGGTGGCGGCGGGGGAGTGGCAGATACGCTCCACCGTTACCATCCATGTTTACTTCCATAAACACTGAGCACGCTCGCTGCGTGTGACGTCGTCGTGTCCTCTTCTGCGCATGCGGGACACTTTTGGCTCGTATGAAGTTCACACAGCAGATCACATACAAGTCGCATTGAAGTGGAAACGTGAAGGAAGTCACAAAGAAATCCTCATTGAGCATCAAGTCCTGCAGTGTGAACGTAGCCAATCTGTGGGATTGTTCAGTCAGATAATACGCCGTCATCCTGATTGGTGACATTAAATGTCATGTCGGAGTCACAATCCAAGGCTGTCGCTATGTTAAGGCTGTTTTTATGGGTTCTGTTGGTTTTTCCTACAAACCTGTTGGACAGCAGGTTTAGGATTGTTAAGGGTCCATTATGGAGTCATGAACCTTTTAGGTGCCGTCGAGCTTAAATTAGATTCAAATACAGGCAAAGACTGAGCGGTCATCGGTGAGCTGACACTTGAACACGTCCTGAGTCAGAACACGCTGAATGTTTCTGGGCCTACAGGTTGTGTTTTCTGAGGTAATTAGAAGCGGCGCTGTAACCGAATCCACCTACAGAGTGTGAGCCTCTGCTCATCGTTTTCCACTGCGTGCCTTCGCCTGCTGCTCTGTTTGCTTCAATCTTCTGCTTTCCAGTTCGCCAGCAGCTGTTATTTTTCCCCCCAAGTGTACGGACTAATCACAATTCAGTGTTCACCACGAGGGGAAACGCTTTTCTGATTCGCATGTGTGCTTGATTACAGCATCAAAACTTAGTAAGAGCCGCAGGGACTGACTCACCATCACGCATCAGATGGTGATGCTGCTCCCAAGTTGTCCTCATGACACATTCAATTTGGCAATCATCTGCAAAGTTAGTCTTTTGTATTCAAATTGGTGTCCAGTGATCACAGCGTAGAACATGTCTGAGCGATCCTACATAAATGCTGCTTCTTCTCTGAGTAACATCTGATGTAATTCCAGCGGCCTGAACCATGCAAAAGGCCGAGCGGTGCAACATTCACAGTCAGCTGTCTCTAAATAAAGCATGAACATCCTGCAGGAGTGAGAAGGTCAGCCCTTGTTGTCCAGCTCCTGACATTGTTCTGGTATCACACACATGAATATGACAGCCGTATCAGCGTTCCTGCGCTTGTTTTGACATCGCTGTCTGATTCGATTTCTGTTTTTCCTTTAAAGTGTGATATGGGTTTCTGTTTTTTCCTTTTTTTTTTGCACTGGGCTTCTCTGATTTTTGAGGCTACGCTATCTTCCATCCCCTGGACGCTGTAGTCTGACCGGTCTAAGAGAAGAATGATTCTGGATTAGGAGTTGTTTTTGGGCTGAAGGGAAATCAAAGGCTTTGCTAACAGGTGAAGAACATGCAGTAATCTAGGTCACGCTCTGGGGATCAGTCAGGCATGGGGAAAGGTGCAGCGCTGGGCTGCTTCTTATCTCACTGTTTGTGGCGGTTTTCTGAAGAAGCTCAGGAGCTCTGTGATGCTTCAACCGCTGCACGAATAGCGTGCAAAGTTTAATGCAGCTTCTATTCAGTGACAAAGAAAAGCAGCATCACCTGATGAAGCAGCAGGCCGACCTCTCCAGCATGCACCAGCCATCACCCTGTGACACGTCCTCCGTCCTGCTTTCATTCCTGCTCCTCTGCTGCTTCTGTAAAACGCTTTGAAAAGTCGGTCTCTCCAGAATGCGTGAAACTCGTCTCTGCTCCCTCGACATTCTTCAACGCATCAGCGACCCACGCCTTCGAGTAATCGATTTGGAAGCGGTGACTGGTTGAGAAATGTTGCAGGCCAGCAGGATGTGTTGTTTACGCTCTCCTGAGTGTTCGAAGTGACGCTGAGCCGAGTGTGAAGGCCGAGGGCACGTCGCCTCCAGCCTCAGACGGGGGGTGGAGGTACTACATTCCTGTTTATGTCCCTACGAGGCCAACAGGATCCTACTACAGTTTTAAACACACTTCCGCTTATACATTTTTAAAAATGATTTTTCTACATTAGACGGAATCTAATTTGAAGAATTCTTGGTTGTTTTGAGGTAATTTAAGCTTTTGTATACTGGATGTATGAAGGTCCCTACATGTTGCCTCACATGATCGTTTACATTATTATTGTCATACATTCACTACATACATTTCCAACTCAGTGCTTGGTTGTCTGTCTCTAAGTGTAGCCCTGTGATAGACTGGTTACCTGTCCAGGTGAACCTGCCTTCACCCTGAGTCAGCTGGGATAGGCTCCGCCCCCCATGACCCTGGTGAGGATTAAGGTGTAGAGATGATGGATGGATGTACAATTCTTTAAAAACAACAGAATTTGTCTCCTAAAGTATTCAATATGTTGTATTTCTTGTCATAAAGCTCGTACTGAAGCCACCACCATGACTTCCTGTTTGGGAACTGGAGGAACTTAAACTCATAGGATCCACTGACGGCCCTCTGCTGGCAAACAGTGTTTATCTCAAATAAAATATGACTAAATAACAACAACGACGGCCAAAAGGCACCGACAGACAGCGGCTGTATTAAGCTGCTGTTGCTAAATTCCAGGAAAACTAAAAATCTCCCTCTTTAGTGAGAAGCTCATTTCTAGTTTCGTTGCTAATTTTTCTTCACAGTTCATTCGTCGCTGGGCGGACAGATGCTGATTGGATGATGCTCGACGCTACGGGGAGGTGCACTCCGGCCGCTCGCTGAGAATCATCGATCTGACACCAGATCGCTCACAACACTTGGACACATGCGAACGAAACGACACGTGAAAGCAACCCATGAAACACGATAAACTGAAAATATGTCCCGATTAGTCATGTGAAAGGCATGACTGGCAGCGGATGAAGCCGGGCGGGCCGACCGCGGCGCAGCGGCGCATAGAAATGTAAAATTACTGACGGCGAGACATTAGAGTTTAATTAGACTTTATGAATTTCTTTCAGCGCTCACTTTAGCGATAAAAATGTCGATGGGTATTTATTAGGGCTGCCCCCCGGAGTCCTCCAGTCAAACGGTGACCACATGACATACATTATGAATGTGCTAAATGCCGTAATGCCTCCAGTGAGCGTCTTTAACGCTAGCTCACCAGCTATCTGGGCAGTTTGACAAAAGGCACATATTTTACAGCGTAGCGTCGCAGCACCTCAGTTTGCACATGAAAACCTGAACTCTGTTAAAACAACCAGCATGAATCAGGCTGCAGGAGCTACCAGCATAAAAAAGGCCGAAACCCAACCAACACTAGAAGCCCTGTTTCCCCTCAACTGTACACCGTTGACAGCATATTTCTGTTTCTTTGCGGTACTTCACGGCGCCACATAAACCCTGCGTTCCCCTTCATGCTGCCCCTTCACTTAAACCCACCGATAAGGACTCTGACACAGTTAAAAGCGCAGATAATTTTTTTTTTCTAAGTGCGCCGGTGTCTCCTGGAATCAATGAGGTGATACAGACACATCATTTCACCTCTCTTTATGGAATTAGCATGTAAATGAGCCCAAATCGGTTTCACACTCTGTGACTAAACCGGGTCACGTTGGGAAGGAAAGTAAAATGGCAAAGACAGAGAGACAGAAGGAAAGAAACCCTTCTCCCACAGAGCTCGGTGAAAGAGAAACCCATTCATAGCTGCATTAATCATGGGTGGCACTAAAGAATGGCTCTGAGGCGGCACCCGGAGAGCGAGGGAGAGAGAGGAGCATTGAAACAGCCTGATTGGTTAACGGGCTCAGTCTGAATGCCAACTGTCTGCTTTCCCCTCAGAGTTGTGTCCTCTGTGATCTGGGTCAGTATAATTTAAACATCTGTTAAACGATGCCGTCGTATGAACTCTTTTTCTCTCTTTAGAGTCTTTTCATTCCCCTGAATGGTTGAACTACTTTATTTTTCATTAAGATGGCGCTAAAATTTGAACGTTTGGTGCTCGTGGTTTTACAGCGTTTCATCACACCAGAGCTCGCTGTGAAAGTCGCCCGTCAGATCCCATTTCTTTCCAGTTCCTTAGTGCCCCTGTTTGGGTTTAAACACTTGCGGCGGCGGGGCTGGATGGTTTGCTGCTTCGGCATCAACAACACGACGTGAGGACGAGTCGCATCGCAGCAGGTGTGATGACGAGTAAAGCAACTTATCTCAAACCCAACATGCTGCAGCTTTGTTCTCTGCTTAATGCAAATCATAGCAAATAAAACACAGCATACTGGACTCGATAACATAAAAGTTAAGGAGTGTGCCGACAGGAAACAGGAGAGAAACTCTGGCAGTGGAAATGTTTTAGCTCCAGACAGGATGAAGTTGGCTAGAAATGGATTTTGTTGGCAAATGCTTCCACCAAACGAAGCAACTTAACGAATCCGTTGGACCATTTTAATCAGCATCACAAACTCTGTGTGACGAGTGCAAATCCAGATCCGCTGTCCAAAGCAAAAACCCGTTTAGAACGCCATCGCAGCGTCGCAGCGTCTGAGAGAGACTCCACATGGTTCATGTTCAAGTCTTTTCTCTAAAACACTTTTATTTTCTATGCAGATGCACTCGCCCTCAAAGACAGAAATAATAATAATAAGACCGCACTGCCAGTTTCTGTTTTTATTTAAATATCTCACAGCCCTAATTTGCACATAATTAAAACCATAAATAAGCAAAGTTCAAAGACGCAGTGTAGATCCGTGATGAAACTTAATTGTCTGAGGAACAGTTTGGACTGACGGGTTTGTTAACTTCAGGTTCACGACCTGCAGCTGATAACGAGACAAAAAGCATCAGATACACCACGGCTTGTTTATGTGAAGTTATTCTGTCAGACAGGAATACACAACAACGCTCCCTATGACATGAGGGAGCTAAAGGTTCTGGTAGAAGACCATTTAGCTCTGAGGATTACTGTACCTCCAGTAATCAGAGTGGAACTGGATCCAACATGGAAGCCAACCCCAGTAATCATCTGCAGCGTTTCTGGTCCAGCACGCCGGCTGTGTGAACATATAAATCATAAACGTAGCTGCAAGCGGCAGTCCAGGGCACCGAGCCAGAGCGCATCCACAAAAATAGACCGCTCACGGATACAGTGAGGACACACCAGGACCCAAAGTACAAACCGCAGGAGGTGAGCCAGGTGTCGCCTGGTTCAGGTGTACGCTCAGACCCACGCTGCTCCCTGATAACAGACTCCTGGGTTCAATCAGAGCATCTTACTTTGGTATTCAGAGTCGTTTTCTTATCTCAGCTACTTTGTCAGAATTGCTCAATTATCTGTCGGGCCGGACCGAGCGGGCCGGTTCCCTTTTAGCTACGCTGTTAGCCTCGACCTTGACTGTTTCAGTGGTCGCCATTTTGATGGCATTTTAATCAGGGAGGTACTCAGTGATGCTCCTGCTCAGCGTTTGTTTGCTCTAATTGTCCATTAGTTTGTCTTTCAGAGTTTCTCAGTGAGAAACTTCTGAAGTGTGAGAACGCAGCCTGTTGTGGTGAATGTCGGCGCTGATCGCTCTGGATCGTGTGTGGAGGTTTCAGAACTCACATTCTTGCCGGTTTTTAGGTCACGAGTGTTTGTGTGTTTGTGACCTTAATACACCGACGTCCTGCTGCTGCTTGTGAGTCAGGAGATGACTCGTCTCCTCTGTCACTGATCACGAAGGCTTCAGACGTGTTCACCATCCAGCCCATTAGCTTTTGTTTGAGGAGCAGCGTGACGCATGCGTTTGGATGGAAGCATTTAGAGCCTCACCTGCCGCCGCCGCCGCCGCCGCCGCCGCCGTGGGAGACAGACTCACATTTACATTTCCTTCCTTCGCAGTGAACGATTGCAGCTATTCCAAGAGGCCGTGTTGTCCATAACATGCAGCGGTAAACATATTTCCATAACCGTGTTGTTTTTCCTGCGTGATGAATGTGAATCGGGCAGAACCAGCCTCTGGGCCGGCACCGCCGGAGCCGTGCACGTTTGTTGATTGACAACACAGATGATTGTTCATCATTCGTGTGATAAAACTGGAGGAAAACAAGCAGATGGCTGTTTTATCTATAGTGTCAGACTGACTGAGGGGAGAGGAGGAGGAAAACCAAACATCTAACTCTGGTTCTGGTGAACGGGTCGGATGCATCGGCAGGTTTATTAACAACATACCAGATCTTCATGGTGTTTGTTCTCAGTGAGATCAGCCGTATCGGAAACTCGGGTTCCAGCTTATTGTCATCGTTGATTAATTATTCGATTGTTTCCTCAGCTCATTAGTGGGTTGTTTGATCCATTAAATGTTATAAAATAGTTAAAGCACTGATCAGTGTTTCCAGACAGGACGTCCTCAAAGGTCTTCTCTGGTCCACAAGCTGAAGATATTCAGTTTACTGTCACAGAGGAGCAAAGAAACCAGAACATGTTCACGTTCAAGAAGTTTGATTCTCTTAATAAAAACTAAAACCAATTATTAGAAAATCTAAATAATTGGCAGTTAAGTTTAAAAAGGTGACGATTAATCGACTCCATGATTCTTGCAGCTCCAGGAGACGCCTTCAGTTTAGGAGGAACGAAGAAACTGAGTGTTGATATAAAAACACTGGTTAAAGCTTTATGGAGGTCAGCGGTGTGTTAAACATTAGAGATGTGACCTGCCTCAGCTCAAGGACCACAGAGCACTTCTTGGAGACGAGGATCTGCAGCATCCCAAAAGTGAAAAAAGATCCTAAGTTGCTGGGAAGTTATTTCAGTTTGGGTCGTACTGGATCAGATTAAAACCGATCCGATTAATTGCATTTTGCTTTTCAGTGAGTTTCAAGAAAACCTCGTTTCTCCTCTTGACTGCTGCACAGACCTGAAAGAGAAAACCTGACCGACTGGACCTGAATGTGATCAGACATCTCAGCAGGTGCCTTCGTACTCCTCTGATCCGACCCTGTTTGCTCTTTGTTCTGCGGTTCTGTTATGTGGGCCGTCACTCTGCTGCTGTTACTCATCCTGTGGGTTCAGGTTTTATAGCAGGAAGGATCCCAGAACATTTAACAATGTCAGAAGGGAACCATTATGGATGCTGGTGTTCCTATTCTTCTGTCTGTTGATGAATGGATCTGAGGTCACAGAGACGATGTTTCTGGAGCAGATTCAGTCGTCATATTGTTTAAAGAAATGTTAGAAAAATATATAAAACTAGCTTAAAGTATCTGGGCCAACAATATGAAGTGCATCCAGACACAGTGAGGATGTGTTTACTCTCGTTCTTGCTCACTTATTCGATTAAATAACAAAAATAATCTAATTTATAATGTTGTTGTTGGTGTCTGTCCATGAAGCACTGATTTGGATCTGAATGCTAGAACCAGGACTGGAGTCCACAGGTGGAGGTGGTTCCGCCTAACGAGCGTATTTACATACACGTCGATATCCGGTCGATTCTCCTGAACCTCCAGCACGTTGTTGTTGAGCTCATTTGTTCTTAATTTACAGAAAACCGAAGAACTAGTTTTTTTAAAGGTCGCCTTGCGTCCTGCACGCCCGAATATCAAAGCAACAAACACAAACTCAGACACGATTTGAAACGAGAGCGCATTTGCTGATATAATCCGGCTGTTATCTGCTGCTTCTTTATGCATGCTGCTGTGCTCAGTGACAGGAAAAGACATTCAGGGCTGTATATTGGAAAACTGCGAGCATTCACAAATAGCTTTCAGCTTTCTGAGAGATAAGCAGCTAACCGTGAATATAAAGTCAGTAGACAATAAAAAATGATGGCGTCTCATTTTAAATGCAGCTCTGCAACACAGGGAAGGTGCACGCCCTTCTGGAGGCAACACACCCACACAGCCGGCCAAATTCATCAAGCAAACGAGGCTTACAGCAGTGGGAAAGGAAAGGAAAGGAAAGGAAAGGACAGGAAAGGAAAGGAAAGGAAGGGAAAGGAAAGGAAAGGAAAGGAAAGGAAAGGACAGGAAAGAAAAGGAAAGGAAAGGAAAGGAAAGGAAAGGGAAGGGAAGGACAGGAAAGGAAAGGACAGGAAAGGAAAGGACAGGAAAGGAAAGGAAAGGAAAGGAAAGGAAAGGAAAGGAAAGGAAAGGGAAGGGAAGGACAGGACAGGACAGGACAGGAAAGCAAAGCAATGCTGTGTAATGTTGGACTGCGTGTTTAAAGGTGGATCAATCAATCTGGGATGATCGAAGGTCCTCGGTTCTGTTTTTGGTCGTGAGGTTCGCCTGCTGTTTGCATTTTGCTGTTATTTAAATCACAGAAACAGCTAATCATGCTAAACAAGGCACATCCTGAAGTGGTGCTTGAAAGCAATATAGAAATATTACACTGAGATCTAATGTAGGGAACATCTTCTTAATATTTTCATGAGGATTTAAAAAAGAAAAATCACAGCTACCTTTAACAATCTCACAGAAAAAGCCCAAGTTTGGGGTTTGCTTTGTACAGAAACATAATATTTGTGCCAGACTTTGCATCTTTAGCCACACAAACAGGAAACAGAGCGCGTATAGGACACCGCAGTGAAGTAACTGCCGAGGCGTTGCTTCAAAGAGCTTCGTGCACCTTCTGATTTCGGTTCAGGAGGCATTTCGAAGGTCAGAAGAGAGGTTCTGCACTTAAGCAACAAACTGAAAAACAGTGCGGCGGTTTGGTCTTACATGCTGAAATGGGAGCTGCCTGCGCTGACCTCTCAGCCTCGGGTGAGCCGAGCCGAGCTGAGCTGAGGAATACTAATGAAAGAATTAATAGAGGCGGGTTTGAACTGAATAGATAATGAAAATAACAACGGAGTTCTTGTTGCAGTGCTGCTTAATCACGGCCACGTCGGGATGCTGTTCGCTCTGTGATGCAGCACATCCTTGGCCCAAAACCCGACGAGCATCAGTGGAATTATGCATTTGTTTCATCTGAACACTGACTGATAAACAACAGCGAGTGCAGAGCTGCGGGTCAGGACATCCTAACCGGACTGTTTACCGCCGGCAGCTTGTTTATCTGTGCTCTGCCTTAAAGCTTTCTCATCTCATCCTCTGCTCCATCTGCAAGTGCCTTCGGTCTGTATTTCAGAGGAGAACGCTTAGTCATTGCTCTGGGACAGGAGGTCATGGCAGCGTGGCAGCGAGCAACCTTGTAAAATGTTGACGGGGTGCTACAGCCGGGGAACAGCTTACCCAAGGCTTCCCAGTGTACATGGTACTGTAAGCCTGCGCCTGTCATGGGCGAGGAGGGAGGACGGAGATCAATGGGGATAGATTTCCTGCTGGAAATGGGCTCTGAGCTGAGATGTGGGCGTGTGCACAAGCCTGTTAAAGCTGTTTGGTTTTTATGTGTGTTTGCTGTTGTGCACGTGTGCAGGTCCACTGGTCATCCTCATCAGCACCAGGGTCATAACGAGCACCGTTTAATTCATCGCTGTGCATCACATTCATCCCAGTAGATTTAAATCCAGGGATGGAGTTTATGTCAATACTGTCAACTGATCTTTAGTAAATACTGAAATACTATTTGCACGACATGTTTTTATATTGCACTACTGTTCCAATATTTATATTCCTATTTTTACTTTATTCTATTTTTATTTTATTCTATTTTTTTTGTCTTATTTTATTTTGATTTTATCTTTTTGCGCTGTATTCTTTGCACGACCACTTTAGCTGTGGATCTGGGAAACGCTCTCATTTCACTGTGCAGCTGTATGTGGCTGAAGTGACACTAAAGTCCTTGAATCTTTACTACATCTGAAACATAAGACAGATGAACAATAATTCATTTTTCTTGCAGACTGTCTTCTAGAAAATCACTCTAAGTTAGAACTGCTGCTGTTCATTGATGAATCAGTTAATCAATAGAAATCCATCTGAAGCTGTTTTGGTCGGCCGTTTTTATTTCTTTATTTTGTTTTTTAAAGATTAAAATAACATTTGACGGTTTCTTATAAGTTGCTGTTTGGTTTCTAAACTATTGGACTAAACATTAAACGGTCTCGTGTTTGGTTTTAGACAGTTATAAAGAAATAGTTTTCCAATATTTAATAAAGCAAAGAATGAAATATGATCAGTATGTTTGTTAAAAATCACCGGCAGTCGCTGGTCTGACGAGCTCCTAACGAGCTCCTAACGAGCTCCTAACGAGGGAGCTGCTGTTCTGGTGTCAAAAGGCTCAGATCACAAATAAAACCCAAACTCTCAGTGAACCTGGACATTTATATCAAAACATAAAACTCATTTTTATACCTCTAAGATTTCTCTTGGAGCTTTAGTCCTGATGTTCTTCACCAGGCAACAAGATGCTGCTTTATCAGCAGGACAATGGAACTGTTCCCAGGTCAGGGTTTACTGAGCAGCTGATCAGTAAAGAAGGAAAACTGACTAAATAAATAAATGGAAAATAATTATTCTCTCAAATAAAAACCACATAACATCCAGTAAAGGGCGACATTTAGAGACGTAGCTCCTTGAACTACGCCGTCACTGCCAGGTAGCTCTGAGTAGCTCTGAATCTCCACCCATGTGTCATCAGAGCGGCAGCAGATACGTCGGATAAGTTGTGCAAGTATTCAGTTTGTTCTTAACGAGCTGCTGTGACGTTCAGACTGACACTGATTGTAACGTTTACTTCTAGCATCTGTTTCAAACCCGTGTTCCTGACAACAGTCTGGTTCATATCTGCTGCTTTAACACCACCTGCCGTTTGTCTCTCAGGTATTAGCAGGAGGCTGCTTAAATGCCACATGAAGCTGGGTTTGAGCTCGATTGTTTTTGTTTTTTCTCGTACCGCTGATGTTCACATCCGGGTGACACCGTCTCCAGTGAGTGACATACAGCCAGCGAGGGCAGAGTGATACGGCCAAACATATTATCACGATATAAATGACGATAACGATAAAACTGATGCCAAACAAATACCTCAAAACTGCACAACTTCATTGGTGCAAAAAAAATAAAAAATAAAATAAATTCTTTTCCATTTAGCAAGCAGCTGTTTCTGATGTGCAGTAAAGCTGTGAATATTCGGACCGTCGGGGTGGACGTGGGCGGGACGCACAGGCAGCACTCGGCTTCTGATGCTAGTTTAGGACAGCGGTCACAGTTCTGTTTCCACCATCAGGTGGCGGGTGAATATTCAGATCTCAAAATTGCTATCCGGACACCACAACAACGACTGAATATTGTGATATCCGGGTCCAGCCCGACTGTGTCGGTCGATACACTGCATTCGTCCTCCTCGGTCACCGCCATGCTTCTCGCTCCGTGTGCATTAGACCAAAACAACGGCGCTGCACGTGAGCGTTTCACTTCAATTTTAGTGCAATGTTTCAATTTCATATCATCCCCCAGCATTACGCCGGTATTACCGTGCACGCTGTGATGTGGCCCAGCCCTACAACCAGCTACACCCCATCACCACAGTGCCGGCCTCTCGTCCAGTCCACCTGTCTTTGTCCATTTTCACTGCAGCGTTCACAAACAACAGACTTCATCGACAGCAGAAACTCTGGCTGGTCTGCGTTCACCATGACTGTGAGAAGGGAAACCTGGAGATCCAAACTGAACCCCGCTTACACAGAAAAGAGTAAAGAAGCATGAACACAGAACCACAAGGCCGTTCCAGAAGCTTTCCAGCATGTGCTGTTACACTCCCAGTACTAATGTGACCCAGAGGTTTATAATACTGACCATCCTACATGGTGCTGTTCTCTGTGCACTACAGCAGTATTCTTCCACTAGAACATGTCTTCTCCTCTCATTTGGGCCTTTTGCAAAATAAATAAATAACTAAATAAATAAACAAAGCGTGCCCTTTTTAATTGCAGATAATTATGCTTTACAAGCCCATTATCATCCTTGAAGAATGCTTGTGTGGGCTCATTTCCATTCCTGGCCTCTGTTTGGAGGCTGGAATAGCAGAAGACTTACAGCTGATGGGGGTGTCTCGCAATCTGTCCACCGACCCACGAATTGCACAGTTTGTTTTATTTTGGGTCCGTAGAATCTCCATTCAGTGTTCAGTCACGTGCATTTGGATTTGCTGGTCTAATGTCTGGGTTGGATGCTTGCAGACGATTATCACGCTACAAGCCTCGTTCTGATTGGTGAGGAACGATCTGTGACACTGGTTGGGGAGTTAAGGAACCAGAATAAAGGCCGTAAACATGCAGCAGTTATTAATAAGAATATTGTCTACGTGTCTGGATTGAGGCTGATACACTGACAGAACTGAACCAAAGTCACAGGAACAGGATCAACTGAGACTCCGCTGACTTCAGTATCTCCTCTTACTTTGTTTTTTTTCTCTAACTTCGGTCCTGAGTGTGATCTGCTGAGTGTTTTGTCTCGAATACCGCAGTGTGCTGCAGTATGACTTGGACTTGTGGGACCAATACAAGCCTGGGGGTTGTATGCGAGTAGGAGGGGAGCCTCGGTGAGCTACACACTGACATCCTCCTGCTTCCACTCGTGTTGTGTGTTTCTGACACTGTGGGGACAGAAAGCTGAACGCTTTGTGGGGACTGAAGCAGCTCTCAGGCATCGGGGTTGAAGTCTTTAGAGAGTCAGAGCAGCGTCTTTAAAATGCAGTACAAACGTCTGTGTGTGTGTTACTATTGGCAATACGGGAAAAAAAACCAACAAATTGCAGAAGTAAGCACCTAAGCTGCTGTTTCCTCTCACAACAGTTTCCTATAGCTCATTTGTCCTTTGTGTTGCGCTCAGCTATTGCTCGCCTCTTCTTCTCCTATATATCTTCCAAACTTCTCCGGGGAAAATAAGCCAGTGAGTGTTTACTTGCAACTTCAAAAAGGCTGTTTTTGCTCCTCTGCTCATTTTCTCCATCTATCGTTTGGTCAGACGAAATAATAAATCTCAGCTCGGGACCCGGTCGCACAGAAGTGGTTCTGAGTTTGTGTGTTTGAAGCAATTTCTGGACTATCTGTCTGTAATTGTAGCGTAGAAAAGTGGAATAAAGTTTGTGAATGATGGTATACGAGCTATTGTTGCACCTGCCTCCGTTTAGCTGCTTCTTTCTTTTTTTTAAAGTTATTTTTTGGCCTTTGTTAGATAAGACAGTTGAGAGAGAGACGGGAAGCCGGGGAGGAGAACGGGGGAAGGACCTGCAGCAAAAGGCCATGAGCGGGATTCGAACCCACGGCCGCTGCATCTGTAGCTCCTTCTTTCTGACCCTTTCACTTTCTCAGCCCCACTGGCTGCTGTGACGGAGTCATGACACCGACACCAGTGGTGCTGCTGTGTTTTCTGGTCGGTCCGATCCAACCGCTAAGTGGGGACAGCAGCCTTGAGGGTGTCGCGGGGGAGAGGATGAGCTGCGACATGTGGGCCAGGCCCAGTGGGCCAGGCTCAGTGGCAGATGGTGAAACTCTGCTGTCAGAGTTTGGGAGAATACAGCTGAGGTGATGTTGCTGTGGTCTGCTAGAAGTCCAGCCTCTGAAGCCTTGACCCGCCACGATCTGGTGGCCACACCTCTGTCTGAGAACTTTATAACGCTTTAATTTGTTTTGTTCTGCCATGTTAACAACAGATTATATGCTGCAGAGTGTTTACATTGAAATGATTGAGTCTATTATTACTTCACTTCCAGTCACTTAAAGCTCTGATATGCTGGAAAACTTTTATGTTATTGGTCCAATTTAAATCTAATCAAAATGTTCTCACGGCTTGTTGGAGGATTCTGTAGTTTATGATCATTTGTGCTGCGTGCACAGAGTTTTTTATTCCAACTGGCATTTTGAAAAAATAAAAAATAAAATCTATTAGCTTAATGCATGGACTGTCGCTTTCACTCTGCAGTCTCACATGAACACGGTGCTGGTTCAGAGCAGACGCCGGATCCGAGCTCCCGCCGAGATAAGTTTTAATACCTGTGCAAACCGCTCCACAGGTTTACCAGCAAGCAGCAGCGCGTTCGAGCTTTTAGTCTTTCGGAGCTCATTTCGTGGCAGCCGGCGTCATCGCTCAGCGTGGGACGGCTCATTTTTAACAGACGTCTTTATTTTGCGTCCGTGTCACACGTGAAGCGTCGGACGGGCCGGCTAACAGAACCGTCCTGTCACAACACATCAGCCCGTCTGCGTTTCACACCCAAAGCCATGAATGAGGAGCCGTCACAGGAGCTCATCGCTGCTTCAGACAACTCAGAAGTACAACAGGGGAGTTCAGTTACACTGCTCACATTCTGACAATAACATCCACATAGTTCATTACATCCTGTGCTGCATGTATGATATCTGAGAGGCGTCACTGCGGATCAACTCTGGATTTGGACGCCTTGTTTTCATGCAACAGCCAAAACTTCCAACACAAATTAAAGCTCTTATTTTCACAGTTAAATGACAACTGCCCACAATGTCACTCTGATTTTCACCACTATGACCCCACAATCCCGTTTATCGTCATTCTGCAAACCCAGACGGCAGAGAGCGATCAAAGCTCAACCCTCATGTCGAGCTGTGAGTCCTCCATGTGCTGGATGCTTGTGTTTCCGTTCTTTATGTGAAACAAACTTTAGCTCTTCCTCCGTTCAGACACCAGAACGTTATCTTCACCGTGCTTCAGCAGGTTATCACAGCGTGACGGCTGCTGGAGGGTGTGGGAGGAATCCGTACAGAGCCACATGAAGAGTTCAGTCCTCCCAAACTGGAGAGACTGTTTAGACTCGGAAAACGTGTGAAGACGTCCAGCGTTGTGTGCTTTTGTGTGATGCTGAACAGACACAGCGACGGACTCAAGGGTTCTGGCTGGGTTCTGGTGTGACTGTGAGTGGAGGAGATGAGCGGATGGAAAATACATGGAAAGGACGGGTTTAGAGGTGTTCTAGTATCGAGGAGGCTGAGTGATCAAACCGTCTGCTGTACCAGTGACAGAAACTCCATCAGTAGCAGTAAACAGACTGAATGTTTGCTTCACTTAAATGCATTTAACAAACATTCAGGAAACACAAAGTCAGTTTCATGAGCCATCTCTCTCTTGCCGTGATGATGGAGCTCCTTTGCCTCCCCGTGGTCGGCCTTTGCCAGACCGTTGTGTTGTACATAGTGGTCTGGTTGCACCGCATGTTTATTTGTCTTTCTTTCTTGAAGCCAGTCCCAGTTGTCGTAGGCGAGGCTAAGTTAAGCTTCAGTGTTCCTTCAAAATAGTGACGAGTGGAATTGTTTTTGCACGCAGGAAGATGAGATTAAAGTGGATAATCCATCACACAGCAACGTGCAGGGCTGCCGTCCTGCATGATCCAAACCCTCTGCACCATGTTCAGAGCGCTCGGCTGCTGCTCGGAGGTTGTTTCTCATCGTACGCTAACACGCAGGCAGCAGAAGGAAGAGCAAAGCCGACTGAAACCACCAGTGTTTGTACCTGCGGCCTACGGCTGGTGAGTCCGGCTGCACCGTGGCTGCAGGTCTCCAGAGGTGTGCTGGTCTGAAGCTGCATGGGCTCTGGTATCGATCGCCTGCACCGGGTGGCCAACCGGGAACGGCGAGATGCTTCGCGGTCTGAAAAACCCTCATGACCCCGCGTCCTTCACCACCTAAACCTAAACGACACACTCCTGGCAGCTATGACTTTATGTCAGGATGGTTCTGGAGATCGGGTTGGACCTGGTCACCCTGAACCTCCTCGTAGCGCTGCAGCTTCACTCTGACTGGTTTGATGTATAATATTACTTCCTTATGTTATAGACATGAAGGTTAGATGATCCATGTGTATGTTTCAGCATCGACATGGTTTATGTTAGTGAATCAGCTCCAGAGGTTCAATCTGAAGTAAGATAATTAATTTAAAAACTCATCAGCAATTCTATGAAATGAACTTTTCAGACATATTTCTCAGTAAAAAGTTTAGAGTCTGAGCACAGAGCAGTGCTTCATAACTGTCTTTTTTAAACTTAGCTTCATTCTGCGTTGTTGTTGTTGTTGTTGCTAACGTTCTGATAACGTTCTCAGCAGTCGGTGCTGTCGCCGTTATTAACTCGGTTCAAACTCTTTCTCTCACACACTCGGTATATTTTTACGCGTCAGAGACAAAGCCCATTACCTGATTTCACACTCTTCCAGCGGACACGTCTTTAATGTTTCGCTGTGGCTGACGGGAAAACAAACGGCACAAATCCACACAACGGTGCAGCTTCTGTGAGCGTTGCTTCATTTGCTATGTCACTGGAGCCAGCAGCTGTTTGGCTGAGTTGAATAAACCTGTTTGATTCTCATGTCACCCTGCTGACGACGTGCCACATTACTGACATTAAAGGTTTCACTCAAGCGGTCAGGAATAAAAGAGAAAGAGGCAGCGAGGAGGCGGCGATGCAGCTGATGAAGGAGGAGGAGGAGGAGCATGGAGGACAACCTGACTGAAGACATATCGCACAGGCGTGGAAGAGGAGGAAGATTCAAGAGCAGCTGAGCGATTCAAAGTGTTGTGAGCCGCTCAGCATTGCCTTACCTCATAATTTATTCATCGTCTGCTAGAATATTCATCCACCCTGGTGCAGCAGCATCCTCCTGGAGAGAGAGAGAGGAATTAATAGAGCTCTGTGTCATCCTGACACTCTACAGTGTTATTGGAGTCACTTGAACGTCGTCCATCATCAGCCAGCTTCTTCCATCCGTTTCCACTCGTCTGCTCATCCCGTGTTTACAATTGGTTCTGACCACATTCTCCTCCGTAGAGGGATTATAAAGGGACGGGCTCTTTGTTCCGGGTCCCAGTCTGCGACCCACAGTGTGGTCCTGAAGGAGCTGCCACTCCACAATCGCGTTTCTCACATGAACCACCCTCACACTCGAGTGCTTCCGTAATCAGCCTCAAAATAGAGGCTCCGTCCATCTGCATGGCGCTGATAGTGTTTACGGGAAATCCGTGGACGTGAAGGTTTTAGAGAAGGAACTTGAGCAGAAGACTAGTTTCTGAGGATGGCTGCGTTTTAATCCGAGTCGAGCCGAAGCGGTGCAGCGTTGTGTTTGCCATCGACTGTGCTTCACTTATTCTGATTAAATCCTTGTGAAGATGAAGGAAGGACAAAGAATCGTTAATGTGTACTCTGGATCTGTGATGCCACACCGCCAGCGTTTGGAGGAATCGTGGCGGATTTGATGCCTCGCTATGAACTCGGTCACATCTGTCATCAAATATGCTGTTAACTCCGTCAGGAATTATCTGACTTTTCTTTTCTTCTGCTGCTCTGAGGGATCGTAATTATCTGAACACTTCAAAGAATCTGCAGTCACTACATTGTGTACATATATACGCACACTTGAAGATTATTGTGTATTTATTAGAAGTTGGCAACGAGATATGAAGCTACCACGAACGTACGAGGTCTGCTGTGAAGGAAAGCTGCACCGACACAGTCTGAACCATCACATGGAACCGAACGCGCTGAAAGCATTGCCATCGCTGTGATGTGGGAGTTCACATCTGACACGCCTCACACTTTGAGTCTGCTTAATTTGAAACTATTATTTGAAATCTCATTGTTTTACCAGTTTCCTCAAATCAGAATCTCTTTATTGTCATTGTACAAGAAAAGCACAACGACATTTGAGTTAACAGCTGCAAAAACAACTGTGTAGGTTGGAGTCATGTTGAACAAAGAGCAGCTCGGATCATCCTCAGTATGTAGAAGATGATACCAGAAAAAACAAAAGTCTAACTCAGTGAAGCCCCGTGGTTCCTACAAGGACGTCTTTAGTTGGTTTTACCAGGTTTAGTGTGGATTCAGACATCCAAACATAAGCTAACATCATTTACACACACACACGGTCGTCTTTCTTCTCAAAACAAAGTAAGTTATAAAGAAGTGACCAATCCAGATATATCTAGAAAAAACAATCAATGATAAACTGACTGAGTGGAAGATTGTGACCACGTGTGGAATACAAGTAAACAAAGTCTTAAAGCAGATGGTTATCTATAGCACCACATCAAGTCAATGGATCATACGCTTTAATTAAGATCTATCCACAGATTGTTTCCCCAGTTTATCACTTTGTCTATAAAATGACAGTAAATTATAAAAGATGCTCCACAGATCCAGCAACCGTCCTCAGAATCCAAAGATATCCAGTCTACTGGTATGTGTGACAAAGAAAAGCGTCCATTTCCTATAATTCAGAAGCAAGTATTTGATATTTAGCAGCGGCTACAGTGATGAAGTGTTGCTATCCAAATTACAGATGCATGGATGCCGGTACCAGGTACCAGGTACCAGGTACCAGGTCCGATGCTGTGCTTCTGCACTGTGGTTGTAATCTCTAAAACAACACAGAGCTCCTGATACCACTTCAGCATTATATTAATCTCACGTTGGCTGAGTTTGTAGGCGGAGGAGGAGGAACGTCAGCAGTTTAGAGAGATTTTAAAATAAACAGTGATGACAAAAACACAGCGAGCTTCATTCCACCAAACTGCCGGCAGCTCATTTAACACGAGCGATGTGATGAAACGTACAGAGACCGAACACTCTGCTGAAGCTGACGGGAGGAGACAGAAACAGAGACGAGCTGCAGGCGGTAAAATAAACCCTCACCTGGTGCATCGGCCTCTCAGGGTGCTGCAGGATCAGCAGCCTTCCAGTGGAAACAGGTGAGCTGACTGGGAGCCAGGCAGCAGGTGAGGCTGGGTGTGGTGGCTGGAGACTGGGTGTGGGCTGAGAGGCTGAGGACACCTGGTGGATGGGAGGGGAGCTACAGGGAGCACCGACCTGGACTCACAGCATCAGTCTGTCAGGAAGCATCCAGACGTGAGCACTGATATCAGCACTGATGTTACTTCAGAAAACTGGTGGATTTCCACTTACCAGTTCATTGTGGACTAATACATGAATTAGCTCGTCTTTGCTAAGCTTTGCCATTTCAATCCAAGTCAAAGATTTTCATTAACAATTAAAACTGTAAAACCCTGTAAAGGACAAACAAATGAGCACAGAGAAATGTGCACATTTGGGAACCTCAACAAGGAGGACTAAGCGTCTAGTGTTTGCCAGAATAAAACCATTAAATGGTCCATAATGTAGCCGAGGGGCGGTGACTCCAACAGAATATACTGAGGGAGTTTTTTAAAGTTATTTTTTTGGTCTTTTTGCCTTCATTCAACAAGACAGTGGAGAGAGAGAGACAGGGAAGTGGGGAGAAGAATGGAGGAGGGATCTGCAGCAAATGGCCATGAGCTGGATTCAAACCCACGACCGCTGCATCGGGCGCTACATCCCCAGTACACGGGCTGGCAGCTCAACCTGGTGAGCTATAGCGGCGGCTCCATGTACTGTCACCACTTTATTCACTCTGGATACGAGAACGTCCCAGTTGGTGCTCCTCAACAGGTGAACCTCCGGCTGAAGGACGGCGACACTTAATGCTGAAGCGATTACATCGGAGGGGGACGGCCGGCCTGCAGTGTTGTTTCAGAGGAGAGCAAAGTCACCAAAGTGATGTGATGTAAGGGGATTCAAATGCAATAATCCAGATTTCTGTCGTCATGGGATCAGTGCTGCTGCTGCTGCTGGCTCTGTTTTGGTCCGGCAGCCCTGAGGCGGTAGAATTAGTACCAGCACGCCACAGAGGAGCGACTCAGGCAACAGATCTACAAGCTGCCACCTTCATATTGATTCATGTCTCCTCTGATTTGACCTCAATCATCTGTTTGTACCTGCTGATGGAACAACACGATGTAATTATAGCAGGAATCTTAATCTTTCTTAAATATATATATTTGTAGATAATGATGGCTTCACTGCAGACGTACGTGACAGTTCTTATTTCACTTCTGTCAAGTGCTAATTCAGCTGAAGTCGATTTTGTGCATGTAGCCCAGAAACACAGATATGACATTAAGAAAGCAGCAGATAGATGTGACTGATTTGATTTCTGTTGTCCTGACAGCAAACCAGCACATTTTCAGAACAGTGACGGATGCAAAGACGCTCAAAGAGTAAACGCCATCTCTGAAACTTCCCTAAACTTTGACATCATGGTAGCATCACACATCTCACTGCTGCATCCAGGAAGCCAATGAAATCTGCAGGCGAGTGAGCATCAGGGCTGTTATGAGTGTTTTTCCTTCATAGCTGTTCTACAGACTTCTGAAGCCGTGTTTATATTCTGATCTCAGGTTTTATGGTCCTGCAGCACCAACAGTTCTGCTGTTTTCTTGACTCTATGTCTCTGAAGTCTGCTTCCTTTATTTGATATTTTGCATCCCTTCTTATTGATGATCCTGCTGATATTAATGTGTGTGGATTTTATGTCCCACTTACCTTTGGTTTATGCAGATGCTGAGTTTATGTTGTGCTTCTTCTAATTGAATGATATTGCTCCACATTCATTTGCACATACAACCCCAGCCATTCATCACAGCTGCTGCTTCCCCCCGTCTCCTTAACTCCTAAAATACTGCAGCGTCGTCGTATACCTTGTTCAGAGGACAGAGTTGGACAGGCAGTCGATCTGTTCTGCTAATTAAACTGCTGGGAATGTTGCATAGAAAGCAAGAGCTGAATGCCAGGATGGAGCAACAGCAGAAATACTAAAGCATCTCCTCAGTCAGTACATCCAGTTAGCATAGGGGGGTATGGAAGTGTGATGGCAGTAATTATTGCTTTACTCTAATTAGCAGTATATTTGATATAGACTGTGATGTATATTGTGTTTCTGGAGTGGTCCAGTTAGAGTCCAGTTAGACCTTAACCCCACAGAGAGCTTCTGGAATACGTTGAAGAGACCAAACATCTCAGGAGGATGATTGCTGCTGAAGCAGTTCTGTGAGGGATCCAGAATTCTTCCTGATTGTGTGAATCGGTTCTAAAATCCACGGGCTTGTGGGCTTTATCCACATGTATGTTTAACAGTGGGCTGCAAGGTGGAGCAGTGGTTAGCACCGTCGCCTCACAGCTAGAAGGTCGGTGGTTGGCGTCCCGGTGAGAACACCCGGGATCTTCCTGCGTGGAGTCTCCATGTTCTCCCCGTGCAGCGTGGGTTCTCTCCGGGTTCTCCGGCTTCCTCCCACAGTCCAGAAACATGCTGAGGTTAATTGGTGATTGTAAATTGTCCGTAGGTGTGAATGTGAGTGTGCTTGGTTGTCTGTCTCTAAGTGTAGCCCTGTGATAGACTGGTTACCTGTCCAGGTGAACCTGCCTTCACCCTGAGTCCTTTAGACTTCAGTCAGGTCACTTTTTGTCAGAAATTACTGCAGAAAGCCTCCTAATAGTTCACCTCCTACTTCTTGCAGCTATATCTTATATTTGGACTTATTGTGTCCGTTAAATAAATGATTATTTAAAACAATATTGAAAACGATGGTGACTTGCAGCTGCAGCTGTTTGTCAGTTAATCAGTCAGTGAATCTACAGAAGAACCCCGGCAGCTGTTCTGATCATCAGTTGATCATTTCAGGCGTTTTTGTTCTGATAACTGCCGATGAGCTTCTGGTGTCGGCTTCTCATTCATTTCTGTGTGACGTGAACACAAACCAAAGCCTGCAGCAGTCGTCACCTTCGGTTCTGGTCGCTGGTTTGTTGTTCCAGACAAAACGACTGAATCGACTCTGATCAGCAGCCTGATGTGTGTTCGTAGTGACAGAAGTTATTGGTCCTGGTTTCAAACTTTAAAACCATCAGCTCACACACTCGCTCTGTTGCAGCCGTCACAGAGATTAAAAACCGTTTTCACAGTGAAAGCGGCCCTTTAGCCTCGTTAGCGGCCTCTCAACATTAACACCATCAGTTAGGGAAAATTAAAAATTTAAACAAGTAATAATTGACCCCGAGTCAGCCCTCCAGTCACTGATAATAAAACAGCCCGGCTGCCCCTCTGAGCTTTGAAATAGTTTTATTCTGTTCTTTGTTCCCTGATTTTAGCTTCAGCAGAGTTCGGCTCGTTTCATGAACGCTCACAATTATTCATGTGAACGTTTTGTGACTGTTCGAGGATATTAGTGAGTCTTGGTATTAATTATACAACATGTAACATGACATGAAATCCTTAATTGCTTGTTTGATCAGAGTATTTTATCCGGTTTGTGACTTGTAGAGAAACCAGACAGCTGTGATCGGGGCGCGTCTTGGATGCCTCGACGTTCGCTCTCTAAACCAGGATGAAAGGGCGCAGACACAATTTACTGGATGTGAACAGAACCGTGTTTTCCCACCTTGTCTCGGTACAACAGCCGAGCCGGAGCCAGCCTCATTACCGAACCACAGCACCGACTGTGTTCCTGCTTGGCACAGTTTCCAGCGAGCAATGTGAGTGAGATTTCCCCAAAGAAATCTAGGTTTAGCAATCCGCAAGCTTAAAATAGCTTTGAATCATACATTATTACATAGCAGGGCTGCCTCCTCTGTCAAACTGCTCTTGCTGCTGTGATTATTGTCTCCTTGTTTTCTCCGAGCTTCCACGCCTGAAAAGGGTCCCCAGGTTCATTAGCATAGCTTTATAGTTGATATGAAGACGCTCGCGGTTTGTTTTTTCTGTTTTCTCAAATGTAAATGCCCTTAAAAAGAAAAATCTTGTAGATTGTGTAACGCATACGAATAGATGCTGGCGTGTTTGATGATCATTTTCTGGGGGAAACATGCAGAGACTCTTGATGAGGCGTCTGTGTGGAGCCGAGGTGGCCGGATTTCAATCTTCCAGCCCGACTCTGTGTTTCCCTTGGGTTCAGTAAAGCATAAAAGATGCTGAGAGGTGTGACACCCCGCTGAAACTTCCACTGCTTCAAGAGGATTGATGTGACAATTTCACACATACGAGCACACACACATGCACACACACACACACACACACACGCTGCACTCAGATGCAACAAACCAGAGATGCAGCTGCCACACACCACCGTGCAGGTCTGAGCCACCCACACACACACACACATGCTCGTGCACATACAGATAAGCAAAATGTCAGCGCAACACGGAACCAGACCGATAATCAAAACCGAGCCTCTTTGTGTCCGCCCGCTCCTTCCTTTGTTCCGTCAGGAGTGCCGCTGCTGCTCTGTGTGACCGAGCTGTCTCACTGATTAATCCTCGGCCTGTCAGCTGGCCGCCAGCGATACTGAGACCAAACAAAAACTCACACAAAGCTGAGCAGCGTGCTCTCATGGTCGTTTTCAGGATGTGCAGGAATGCAGGTTGGACTCACAAACAGAACCGCTCCAAAGCAAAAAGAAAAAACCCAAAGTAAAGCATGTTTCAGTGGGAAACGCTGAGCCACAGGGAACCTCAGCAACAAGCGCGCTTTGTTTTCAGTTTGCAGCTAATTATAGCCACATTTCGGTTGGTCGGTGGAGTTTGTGCCGCGGTACGCGTGTGGACGAACCCGGAGCTGATTCCATGTGGCTGCATCCAGACTGCATTAGCGGGCCGGGCCTTCACCGCTCGGCACGTCTGCATCTGAACAAGATAAGGGGATATTTCCCAGCCCAATATTGCTGGCTCTTCTCTGCGCTGTCACTGAACACAATGACCGTCACCACATCCAATGAATATTATTAGCATTTTTCTCAGGATTCTGCCGACACCAGAGGACAGCTTCATGGGAGTAGAAGTACATGTTGTTTCTGTGAAGGCCTCACATCTGAGCCGACTCCTGCAGAACAGATTCGATTGTCCGGCCTTAATGTAATCATGAGGCAGCTGTCAAGCGTCCGTTATTGCCAGTCATTACCGAGGAGTCGCCTGGCTCAGCGGTTTCAGGCCGCCGCCGTTGTTCTGATGTGAAAAGGACCTGACAGAGGTTAAGAGAGTGAAGGCTGCAGAGAAATAACGGCCGCTGATTAAAAGTTGGCAAAGAATGAGGATTAGATGCGGGAGGAGAGAGCTGTCCCCGGAGAGGGCTCAATAAGAGGCAGGAGCTGGAGCTGAGGGATCAGGTGGAGGACGGTGTCAGAGATCGTTTCTCACCTTCATCTGTGCAGACGTGAAGCGACAGCTCAGGAGGAGTGACAGGACAGCATCGCTGTGGGCCGCTCATCGTCTGAAATAACGACTGTGATGCTTGTTTTTAGTTTTACTTATTCAAGGGTTGGAATTAATGCGAAGTGGAAGCAGCATGCTGAGAGTGATGCTATTATTTATTATTTACAGTCACCAGTGACGTCGACCATCAACTGTGTTCAAACTGCTCCCGACTGAGCAGAAGGATTTCCTACAAATACAACAAGTTCTGGGCAGTTTGTGCATTAATACATCATCAAAGTTTCTGTAATGAAAGTACGACGGGTAAGAAGGCAGCTGTGGAGTTTTTCTTTTTACGTTGATTTAAGGAGTCAGTTTTTTCTACAGACCTGCAGGTGGATCAGTGGTTAGCATCATCACCTCACAGCTAGAAGGTCGGTGGTTGGCGTCCCGGTGAGGACACCCGGGATCTTCCTGCGTGGAGTCTCCATGTTCTCCCCGTGCAGCGTGGGTTCTCTCCGGGTTCTCCGGCTTCCTCCCACAGTCCAGAAACATGCTGAGGTTAATTGGTGATTGTAAATTGTCCGTAGGTGTGAATGTGAGTGTGCTTGGTTGTCTGTCTCTAAGTGTAGCCCTGTGATAGACTGGTTACCTGTCCAGGTGAACCTGCCTTCACCCTGAGTCAGCTGGGATAGGCCCCGCCCCCCATAGTGAGGATGAAGGTGTAGAGATGATGGATGGTTTTTCTACAAAATTTCCCTTTTCGTTCATCAAAAGAAGCCACAAGTCGTAACTATTGTGTTGCTTAAATACATTTTTCCAAAGTCGGTTCCGAGTTTTGACGCCTCAAACCTCAAACAATCCGACTTCTTATGTTTTCAGCTCTGATTCTAAGTTTGTGACTCTCATCATAGCAAGTCTGCAGCTTTTAACAAATGAAAAGTAATTGATGGTGCGTCCAATTAAAACTTACATTCCAGTCGGCTAATCTATCTGAGTTATTTAAATTACCTTTGCAAATTTTTATTTAAAAATAATAATGGCTCTCGTTGCCTTTCAGTTATTTTTCAGCTCTGCTCTCATTTCCTGTTTTTGTCGCAGCTTTGGACGAAAAAAATAATGAATCCCCTTTCAAACAGGAATTAATGGTGGATCTTTGTGATCCTGCGTACGTCCACGTTTCTCAGCAAACAGAACACACAGCCATAGATTCTAATTATCTCCCTAATCTTTATCATGTCCGTCCTTCTTATTTGAAAACTGGATTAATACCTGTTTGTTTTGCTGCTTGTGGAGGTTTTCTCATCACACCGGTACCGTGTGGCTGTGGTGCCGGTCCCATCCATGAATGGGTTTTAGTGGTTGGTCAGAGTTCCTGGTACTGGTTTCCCTCTCGTTCATGATTTTACACATTAAAATAACTTCATGGCTTTTATCTGTCTCGCCGTCTCTCACTCATTCCCTCTCATCAGTAACCAAACCCAGTTGACAGCTTCAATTAAACCCTGCAAAATTGCCCCAGTATCTGCCTCCCTCTGGGGCCATTTAGTTGTGCTTAGCTCTCTGCGAGCTGGGCTTGTCGCCAGGCAAATCTTTAGACTGTTTCATGTTCTTTCTTCAAATGTAGGCCAACCGAGCCCTTTGGTGCCACCTGGCCCGCCAACAGACCGAGGTAGTGGCACTGTGAGTTAACCTGGTGCTAGAGCGCTTGCTCTGGTCGCGTTCAGCGGCTCCACGCAACAGGCTTCACAAAGACTGACTGTTTTCATTCTCCTGCTGTTGTTTGTGATTATACTTTTATAATTCCCTTAATTGGCTGTCTAATTATTGGACCGTGTTGACTCAAAGGCAAAAGAAAGAAACACTGGATCTGTTTGCATCGTGTTTAAAGTCGACGTTCGACCCGACACGAACGCTGCAGCAAACGAGCAGCCGCACAAACCTGTGTGAGAAGAAATGAGTAGTTTGTTGTACTTCCTGTGAATTAAGTGTGATCTGACTGTTCTGCATGTGCACAACCACGTAAAGCGTGACAACAATCTGCTGCTTGTTACACAAAACCAGCACATCTCTGTCGGCTAATTGTGGCTCGACACCACTATAACTATATTTAGACTGTGCAGATGGAACACACACTGTACCTGCAGATGGCTGCCGTGAGAGTCACCGACGTAAAGGAAGTGATCAGACTGATCGCTGTTCACTCCATGATCCCATCCTGTCCTGCATTCATACAAAAACTAGTCATAAAACTTCATTTTACTTCCATTATTATGTGTGAGCTGGTTGGAAAAACAAGTTGAAAAAGGCGTTTATGTGATCACGCTGAGGTTTGTGGGTGTGGCCAGCAGGTGAGCAGGTGAGCAGGTGACTGCAGTGATGCGTTTGTATAACAGCACCATCCAACGTGCTTCTCCTCCCAGTGGGGTGAACGGTGAGTCACTGAGACACCAGTCGACCAGATGACCTTGTGTGACTCAGGAAACCAGTCCTAAATCTGTGCTAGCATGCTAGCGTGCTATATGCTCACCGTCACAATGCAATCACACGGATGTCTAGCAGGTGTAAGCAGGTGCCGTGTTGGCCATCTGGACAACACTACGTTACCCTGCTAGCATTTACAAATAAGCACTGAACACAAAGTACAGCAGAGCTTGATGTCCTTCGTCTCTACGGTACGAGAGAAGCTGAGATATTACCCTGATGATGGGTCCTGCGGAGGAGTGAGGGGATCATTAAAGTTAATACAATTCATCCCAAGTGGAACATGAGTGTGTTTCATGGCCTTGCATCTGGTAGTTATAGAAACATTTCATTGAAAACCACAAATGTCAACCACATGGCAGGAGAGGAAAAGGTCAAGCCGTCACCAGATTCATTACGCTTCATCCTCTGGGCACCGAGCGGCCGGACTGTTTGACACAGCGGTCACGAGAGCCGCCGCTCTATCGCCTCCTTGCTCTCTGAATGTCTGTTAGTTTTGTTCAGATCCAGGCCTGATGCTCCATCTACAGCGCTGGTGGTCCCTACATCCCTCTTTTCTTCCTCGTCTCTGGATACCATTTTACAATCTCTGCTGAGGCTTGTTGCTCGTGTTCTTGTAGCTACAAAATATGGCCCTCTGATGCTGGGCCACTCCAAAAGCAAAATGCCCATCTGCTGGATCCTTCCTGCCTCCGTTTGTCGTACGGAGGGACATTTACTCTGCACAGGCTGCAACTAAAAGTGCTGCAGAATGTTGTGTTTGCAAAACTGCTAACTAGAAAAAAACAGCGAGGCTATATTAACACTGTGGAATTGTCTGAATAATGTGTGCATGCGTGTGTGTTTATTCTGCGCCAGAGTTTATTTGACGATCGGCTGAGCCAGTCCTCCTCGAGAGGCTGAGCTGGGAAACAAAGGGTTGCCATGGTAACAGTCAAGGGTGAAGGAGGAGGGTGTGTCCGCGGCGTTGTGCTTGAAGTGGCAAAATGGACATTGGCAGGCGGAATGGCGGGGGAGCGATTTCTGTGGTCCTGTGCCATTCGCGGCGCTCACCAAGCCTCCCTTCTCCTCCTGTCTCCCACATATCTCCCTTGTTGTCATCCCGGAGTGAGTGGGAGACTGTGAGGAGAACAAATGCTGCATCTTAATGAGACAGCTGAGAAGAAACTCATTTTCTCGCTCTGTCTCTCCCTGATGGAACTTTCTATCCTTTATTTACAAGCCGCATAACTCAGCGCGGCCGAGTTATTACGCGATTTATCAGCATATGTTTAATGTGTGGAAGCGTTGTGAGGGCGCGTTAATGTCACGCAGTTAAATGTTTACAAGATCACGTGATCGGCGCTGACCCCGGTGAAGGCGACGGATGAATGGCAGCGATGATTATTTCATGGGCTGCACAATGTTTACATGCTTCGCATCTCAGAAATTCTGATTCTCTGCCTCGAAATGTGTCGAATAATACGACACAGCCGGTTTTCTGGATGAAAAATATCAGGATTTGCAGGTGGGTTGATTAGTTGAAGCTGTGCTGCCCGCAGTAGAAGAGAAACCCGTCTTAATAACCGATTCCCAGTTTGACCTCATGTCGGATTTATATTTGGCCAAAAGTGTGAACACATAGATACTCCATAACCTGATTTACACACGTTGAAGATGAATCCATGAATGAAACAAACCGTTTAGAGCTTAGTAAAAAAAACAACAACTTAGAAACAACTACAGTCGTGACTCGATGATCGACCCTTAACAATCCTAAACCTGCTGTCCGACAGGTTTGTAGGAAAAACCAACAGAACCCATAAAAACAGCCTTAACATAGCGACAGCCTTGGATTGTGACTCCGACATGACATTTAATGTCACCACCCAAGTACTGCCTGTGTGTTCTGGACACTTCCACCCCGTCAGAGCGCTGCCCCGGGGTGGAAGTGTCCCCCGACCGGGACGAATGTTCTGATAATCATCATTAATTGGGCCTGAATACACTGAATACACATTTAGCATCAGATAATCAAGTCTCGACTGTATTTATATCAACAGAATGAGTTTGCTTTGGGAGAGATTGTGCTATTTTCATGTATTTATTTTGTCTGTGACTGTTTGAGGCTGAATACAAACGTACTGCATTCACAGAATTGATTTCAGAGAGATTTCATGGATTTTTGTGATAATTCGGCTGATTAATAGAAATATTTGAGGTGTTTTTCTCACCGTGTATATCAGTCACTATTTCAAATGGTGAAATGAGATTTTGAAACTGAGATTCCTGAAAAATATCTGGTGTTCATACGCAGCCCTGAATCTGTAAACAGGAAACAAACACAGAAGCACACGACACCGTCAGAGTGGGCGGCTCAGGACACGGAGCGAAGACGACGATAAATCAGGCTCACGTTCTGAATACGCTGACATCGTTCTAAATACGCTAACATCGTTAGCTAAAGAGCAGCCGACTGCAGCTTTACGTCGACCAGAACAGCTTCAGACAGACTTTATACGGAGAACTTTTCTGAGACGACTACTTTCTATTATACATGTCAGGAAGTGGATGTTGAAATCTCGGTGACGCACGTTTTCGGGCTGGATCACAGGAGAGAGAAAAAAAAAGATGAAATAAAGTAAAGAAGATTAAAGACATCAGAGGAAGATCACTGGGAGAGTCAACATGAAAGTTTCTTCGGTTGGAGTGTGGAGGCTGTGCTTCAGTCATGATGCACCAAATACTGACGATCTTTAGCAGAATAACTACCAAGAAACTCCCAGGGATGCAGGAAGATCAAACGGATCAGCTGAAAAACATCGAACCAGCTCACTGGTCAGTGTCTTTGAAAGCACGGCTAATGCTAACAGCGTTTACCGGCGTTTCATTCATGCAGGCTGTGTGCTCGTAGGAGGTACTGAAATGAAATAATGACGCTCCACCTTTTAAAATGCCTCCACTTTTAGTCCAAACAGCAGGTTACATGATGGCACTTGAAGTTAATAAAAAACAAACCAGTGGAGACGTTTATGATGAATTTCCAGTCAGTGGTTAATATGATCACAGCAGCTCTTTCCTCAGAGAATCCCTTTAGATTATTCAATCACACCATAAAGACACTTTTAACTGATCCTGATAAATGTCTTTATATTCTAAATGTGTAATAATAATCCAGTGAGTGTTCATGAACTTGGCTTCAGTGTTTTGTGTCAGAAAAAGTTTTTCAACTTAAACAGCAACTTAAAATCTTGCTTTGAGTTTTTGAGTTACCGTTTAAATAATTTATTCCCTGTGTTCATGATTAAAAATCTGCTGAGAAGGATGAATCTAATTTATACATTTTGATGAATGATTTGAAGAAACACTGACTTGCTGCTGTTTGTAGCTACATGCTGGACGCCTCCACCTTCATTCATGTGCTCATGCTCCCAGAGGAGCTGCTTGTGTCTGTCCTTAAAGAAGAGTTTGGCTGATAATCGTAGTGGTTCTGTCCCGGCCTCATCGGTTCTGTCCTGCCTCCTCCCTGTCAGAACCCGACTGTCTAATTCGCTGCTGTGATCAGAGGTCAGAACTTAGAATTCAAGGCAGAGAGACATTAGCATTCCCCAGGCCGGCGCTGACCAAACCATCTGCTGCTTCCAACCGCCTCCCTCGCCCTGTCTGCTCCGCCGGCACAAACACACACTAAACACACACTAAACGCACACTAAACACACACTAAACACACACTAAACGCACACTAAACGCACACTAAACACACACTAAACACACACTAAACGCACACTAAACACACACTAAATGCACACTAAACGCACACTAAACACACACTAAACGCACACTAAACACACACTAAACACACACTCGCGTTTTAAGACGTGTGTGTGCCAAACGAGGGGCGTGTCGGGGGGTAATTTAAAGCTTTATCTGACTGTAGCCGGAGCGTTTTGAGGCAGACGTGAATAAGTCCGTCCATGGAGACGGCCCGGCACAAGCGGTCCCCAGCTGCAGCTCAAAACACACAAATGGGATCCTGCAGGCGGGCTGGTGTGTGTGTGTGTGTGTGTGTGTGTGGAGGCTTTTTTTAGTGATGAAGGTAACAGCTTGAATCAGTGCCTACATTTCAGAGCGTTTGTGTGGGAGGCGGATGCTCGGTGTGTGTGTCCAGGTGGGATACAGCAGTAAGTGTACAGTGATGGAGCCAGCTGGATTCTGATTTCTTTCTGCGCCAGTCACTGATTCGTTTCTCTCGCTGCTCCATTTCTGCTCAGGTTCCCATCGGGGCCTGCATACATTAGGCAGAAAATAGGAAACCAACTTGTCCAGAGGAGACTCACTCGGACGCAATCTTTTAAATTCACATATTCAGTCCGTGTTGCCACAACAATGTGAGGACGTGATGTTCTCTCACAGAACTTATAGTGAGTCGTGTAAGAAGAGGCCCTCTGGTGGCCTGAGATGAAAGATGTTGATCCTGTCATCATAAAGTCCT
>NW_007577963.1:296435-312579 GCF_000690725.1 Stegastes partitus
CCCATTACATTTTAAAAAGTGCAAATTTATCCCGTTATCAGCCGTTATTACTTTACTGACTCCTACAAGCCGTCAGATAAACATCTGTGGTTCGTGAGTTTGTCATTCAGTCCATAACACGCTACGTACTGAAGAATGTGTCTGCAGTGTGTGTCAGTAATGTTCAGGAGAAACCCTAGAAGTCTGAGATATGAAAACAAATGATAGTTTTGGGTAAATTAGATAACAGGCCTGGTCGAAGCAGGTTTCAGTTTCTGTTGACAGAAGCTAAAAGCCGTCACATGGCCTCTAACCAACGTTTGGTGAAACTTATTGAATGTTTAAAGTTGCACCAACTACAAAGAAGAGAGCTGAGGCCCGACTGACTGCAGAGAGCAGAACCATACGTCCACATCAGTAGTCTGGATTTACCTTCAGACATCGCTGCAGAGAGACAAACAAAGGGAACCAGCCAGTCGTTTTCATGCCACCACCAATCCATTTAATCTTAGAGCAAATTTAGAATGTGATTGAAAACAATTGCCGTCGTCTCTGCAGAGCTCTGGCTTGGTCTCACTCGTGGTGTTACGCTTGTCACAGAGGAATGGAAAATGTTGAAGTGAAAAATGTAGAGAGACCACACTCCCTGATTCAGAGAGGAGGGTTTCCTCGCTGATCGCCTCCTTCGGCGGTTCAGCAGCTGCTGTGTCGGGTTAGCCGGAGCTTCCTGTGTGGCCACAGAGCACCTGACTGCTGACCGGTGGCTGAGGGCAGCGGGGCCGAGGGCAGCGGGGCCGAGGGCAGCAGGGTCGAGGGCAGCAGGGCCGAGGGCATCAGGGCCGAGGGCAGCAGGGGCGAGGCCATCAGGGCCGAGGGCAGCAGGGCCGAGGGCATCAGGGCCGAGGGCAGCAGGGCCTGACCTCCTCACAACTATATCATCCTTTAATCAGCAGGATGGGAAACTAGACGGGAAAACCTGGCTGTTGACTGTTGACTCGACAGTGAAACAAAAATGTAAACGCTCCAAAGCGAAGCCGTTGGTTTCCGATCACTTGTTAAAGCTGCTCAGCAACTGTGGACGTCTGATTCAGACCTCTGAGCCTCTGAAGCCAATGTTCTCCTGATCTGCTCGTCGTGTACAATCCAGGATATTCAGTTTTGTGTCCTGTTTCTGACAGTGAGAGTAATTACACAAAAGACGTTTCCTGTTTACCTGAAGCATCTGAAGCTTTTCTGATGTCTCTCCTCCACAGTCCTGGTGGCCGTGGCCTCTCCGTCGGCTGTGGATAACCGATAACTGCTGGTTAACACATAATGCACTGATACTGTGTGAGAACGGCACCTTGATCTTTGATTTAAAACATCAGTATACAGACAGATTTACCAGGTGCTGAAAAGCTTATTTAACTTTGTGCTAACTTGTGTGACAAAGGTTTGAATGTAGTGGAAGTTCATTTACGCATTAAAGTCAAACTTTAGTAGTAATTGAGACTCTGCTTGTAAGTAAGAAGGTAGTGAGGCTCATGTGAAAGTGACCCCTGGAAGCTGAAACACAGAAAGAAACCAAAGCCAAAACTTCACAGATATGCTGGAGATGATTTTCCTCTTTGCAGTTTAAGGTTTTGTGTTTTTAAGGAATCAAAAAGATGAACAAACTGGACGATCATAGGAGAGAGACTCCTCCGTCTAAAGCAAAGATGTGCTACGTGCTGTGATTAAATCCACTAATGGTAGCAAACAGGTGGGATAAATCCTTCATGTGACTTGTTATGATGGATTTACTCTTCCTGTACAAACGCATGCAAATTGAGTAAACAGTCAAATACATGCCAGACAAAGCAGATTTGGGAAAAGCCACCTGGCTGGGGACTTACAGGGTTTCCAAAACATATACGGCAGTAATACTGTCAGTTAGGATCAGTGCAACTAATCAAAAAAATATGAAGAGTCAGGCAGCAGCACAGCAGAAAAAAGGCAACTTGTGAATCTAACAAAGAGAAGGTCTGGAGGGTATCGGTCCCCGGGGGATGCAGTTACCCCTAGTTACCAATCCTTCCCCTCGGCTCCGGGGGATTGGGCGAGGCGGGGCTGAGCTCAGATGGGACGATGCTGGGATGTAAGGGAGCAGGGAGGGTGGAGTCACAAAGGTACATGCTGTGTAGCAGCTGGTGGGGGATGGGAGGAGCGAGGAGCAGCACGAGGGAAGGAGGGAGGATGGGGTGGTTGTTCCAACAGATCGCGGTGCTATTGTGTAACGCTCCCCCGCTCAGGACTGCAGGTAAGAGACGCAGGCAGCACATCGCTTCCTGGATGTTAACAAGGTTTTCTTTTAAGTCATTGGAGAAAAAAAACCTGTGAAAAGCTTTTCTCAGCTGTCAACAGGAAGGCTTCATTAGATGAACGTGTTGCTGCGTTTCATCAGGTGTGTGCATGCGTCTGTGGGTGCATTTGCAGATACCGTGTGATCACTAACCTGCTACTGCTCAGTGGACGTCTTCAGCCCGGGTCACTCCGGCGTGGCGACCTGAGGAACAACCAGCTGAATGCATGTGTGTCTGTGTGTGCTGCTCTCTGTGTTTGTGTTGCAGAGGAGATGTGTTTGCGGCAGGTTGTGCAGAGCTAATTAACCGGTATAATCACTGGTGATGGAAAATGTAATTATGGTTGAAGGAAAATGGGGGAAAGCTGCACCAACACCCCTCTGAGGGCAGTTGTTCATGGCAACTGGATGGAACAACAGAGTGGAGAGTGACAAAATGGATGGCAGGACACAAAGGGCGCAGAGAACGCAAACTAAACTTTTATTGTTGTTGTTAAAACGCTGCGACGGCAGCAGAAATGTGATCCTGAGGCTTTTATTGTGCGATCCATCCGTTTTAGTGTGTCGATGCTCGTCTCAGCGAGCTTCTTTACGTCCTTCATAATTTATGGGATGCTTCTGTCCTGTTCTGATGTCTTTTTAATAACTTGTGTTTCTGTTTTTGGGAGAATAATCGTAACGCTGCATGTATTTGTCTTCACTTGGAATTGTTTGGCTGCTCGGTTGCTCTCAATATAAATATAATCTGTGCTACAAAACCTTCTTAATCCGTTTTCTAAAAGGCTTGGCCTCGGATCAGAACCGCTGCACCGTGCACGCACATTTTGTTGCACATACCTTTTATTCAGCCTCTTTCAGAGCTGATGCGACATTTAATGTATGTGGTTGTAGTCATGGCAGCTTCTTTGTATTTCTGAGTCGGCCTACAGGTTTGTATATAAGCCACCTGAAGATCTTTACGTCTGAAAAGAGAAAACACATTCATAAATAAATAACATAAATACTGACGGAGGAGAAACCTCTTTACTACATATAAACACTGTCAACACCTTTCAGCTACAAAAGGACTGTAGTGAGAAATGCTGGTTGCTCTCACACTGATTTATGCTCTTTTCAGTAGATGTCTCCTTGAGGGGGAAATCCATAGGTGAGCAGCGCTGTTGATTCAGGTTATGAGTCTTTTATGAGAGGACGTGTTGCTGTCTCCTCATCTGCACCACTTAACCAGGTCTTGGACAGGAACAGTCCTCATCGTCTCCTGTGATGCTCAACTCGTGAGCCACAAAGGAATCGATAACGTCTCGATTGATTGATCATCTGAAGTGGTATCAGTGCACATGTGCGGCACCTATGTGGGGATGACCTTGATTTAACTATTGATTCTTTGTCCGGCGGTGTCCCTCTCGGTTCGTGTGCTTAGAAAGGCTCGTCTCTTTGTGTTTACTGTCACAAAGCTGAGCCGAGGGACTGACGGAGCCCACTGGGGTGAATTTGAAGCCAAAAATGTGCAAAGCAAGCACAAAAATGTTCCTCTGAATGAGGATAAGGTAAACCAGAGATTGTCTTTCTCAATTACAGGAATATATGAGACTGTCAGATACTGAGGAAATGCAGGAGGGAGTGTTTGTATGGGGGAGCTGTGTGCCTGATAAATCTGGGATATGAAGATTCTGAGGCACCTTTTTATCCTGGCCTGCTAAAACACACAAACACATGGTTGTGTGTGTTTTAAAAGCTTAAAATCTTGTGTTTGATGTTGCTCTAAAGCTGTGCTCCTGTGTTTCTCTGTCTCACAGGATAAAGCCAATAACAATGCATGGCTTGTAAGCCGCCAATCATGGCTCAAAGGAAGAGGCCCGGGACCAGCGGAGGAAACAGTATGGCTGCTCCGGGCCCCGCCTCCTGTCCCGCCCCTCATCCTACGGAGTCATGTGACCTTAAAGCCCTCCCCGCACGCCAACGCCCACTGCGCTACCCCAAAGAGTCACATGATTCCAAACCCCACTCCTGTAAGGCACAATACTCGTCTCCCAAGTCTCAAGACGCTGGTCGCAGTCATCATCCAGATCATCATCCGGAGGCGGATGCAGATGCTGAGGTGGAGGTGAAGCGGTACGGCAGCCAAGCAGATGCAGAAGTTGAGGATCAGCGGCCGGCGACACCGTCCACACCTGAACATAACCACGACCCAGATGACCAGGACCAGGCGGACTTCCACGGTGGAGCCGACAGCCTGGACGACGACTCCAGCTCTGACTACATCAACAACACCTCGGACGAAGAGGAAGACTACGATGATGGTGAGTGTGATGTCTGATTAGTTCTGCTTCTTGGTTTGATTTTCTTTTATAGGGACAAACAGAGTAGATTCATGTGTAGCACTGATCTGGTTCTTCATGTCTTCTAAGCAGGAAAGACGTTGAATGACAAACTCAAAGCAACTTAACACCACTGGACGTATATAAAGAGGATAAATGAGTTATTTAAATCCCATCAGTTGTCATTTAGGTGTGATACTCCAGCAGGACTAAGCCGTGCTATAAGCTCTGTTGTTAGCATACAGTACTTTAGGTTTAATACTAAAGTCAACATCCTAATTAACAACGCTAATGTGCTGATGTTGAGCCAGAAGATATGATCAGTGCTGACTCTTTGTTCAGTCTGTTATGTAGCTCATATGCTGATGTTTGCAAAGAAGCACAAAAAGCTAAGCAGCGTGGTGGCGCTTTTTTTTGCTGATACTCATAAATCAAAGGGTGCTTGATAAAATATGAGTTCATCACAAAAGTTGTGACAAATCATGTTGAAGAAAACACATAAATGTCAGGACCAGATTTCTTTACACTCCATCCAATGTCGTCATTATTGAGACATTTCACTAAGAAGCTCAAATGTCAGCCTCATGGCGGACCGGAGGACGTCAGAGGAACACCAGCGTCATTAGGATTCATCCTCTGGGGACCATAACTGTCTGGACAGGAATTGCTGGTTTTCTATCAGTAATAGTTGAGGTATTACAGACTAACAGCCTCTAACATGGCTGATACACGGAGCAGTTTGAATAAAGTCCCACATGGAAACAAACTTAGCTGTCCACCATGGTGAGATCAGTCAGCTTAATCAGTGGTGGTGAATATACAAGACTACTTCCAAACCCACCAGAACACAAGACTGAATTCTTGCATTATTCTTCAAAATAATCTCCTTTAACTTGGTCCATCGCTGTCCGAGCTACAGGCTCCCTCCTAGTACAGGGTCATATCTGGAGCCTTCAGATGCTCCTCAGCAGCTTGACAACATCTTCACGCTGACCATGGCAACCAGACAGTTTGGGAGACAGACAGAAGTCAGGTCAGGTGAGTCCAGGTGCGTGGAGCAACAGTTCAAGGCCACATTTGGCTGCTTCTACCACCTGGGCTGTGTGGACAGAGGCTCGGTCTCTGAACAAGGCAGCTTGAAGCTTTCCTCTTCTAGCACAGAAATAACGACAAACATTTGAGTTTCTGGGGACAGTGATATGTGGTTGTACAATATACGGTTATGCCCCAAATGGGTGACACAGCCTTGTTTCCAGGTGAGACCGAGAACCTTTTGAAATACCCTCATAAAACACTGGTTCAGCAAGAATTGGGACTTTAATACACAGGCCATAAATATTAAGAAACATGTCTGTTGGTGGTTCTAAATCCCTTCAGGACTGGCAGAGGAGGATGAAGGCGTGACTTACTACATCCGCTACTGCCCAGAGGACGACAGCTACCTGGAGGGAATGGACTGCAGCAGCCAGGGGAACTGCAACCACGGCCACGGCCACGGCCACGGCACCGGCCACGGCCAGGGGGACTGCACCGGCACCGGCATGCAGCTGGACGGCTCCCACACCGACGAATGCCAGGAGGCCGTGGAGGGCTGGACCGAGGAGGGCGAGGGCGAGGGGGAGGCGCGAGAGGAAGAGTGGGTGGAAGACGACGAGGGGGAGGGGGCGGTGAGGGAGGAGTGGAGAGAGGAGGAGGAGGAGGAGGAGGTGAGGGAGGAATGGAGAGAAGAGGAGGAGGAGGTGAGGGAAGAGTGGAGGGAGGGGGACGAGGAGGGACGGCCGGAGTGGAGGGAGGAGGGCCAGGGCCGGCAGGAGCAGTGGGCAGGAAGGGAGAGGCACAGGATGGAGGAGTGGGGTGAGGGAGAGGGGGAGGTCCGCTGTGAGGTGGTGGAGCAAGATCCAGATGAGCAGATATACAACGGACGACCCGAACCCATCCTGGACCACCACCACCACCACCATCACCACCACCAGCCCCCGATGCAGGACGGCCTGCACGCCCGGCGGGCCAACAGGGAGGAGGAGGAGGAGGAGGCCGAGAGCGAGGAGTACTGCCCCAACGAGGAGGAAGACGATGAAGGGGACGAGGAGGAGAGGCACGGGAGGGCCTACACCGGAGACTACTACGCCCCCGAAGACAACGGGAACTCGGTGCGAGTCTCTCCGTACCGAAGCCGCAAGGTGCTGGTGGTGGAGGGGGAGACGGGGGAGGAGGCGGAGGAGGACATTGACCAAATAGTTGCTGAGATTAAGATGAGTATGAGCATGGGCAGTCTGAGCAGCGGCACCGACCAAAGCCCCGAGGAGCTGGCGCAGGACCCGGCGCCGAGTGACTACCCTCATTCCAAACCTGACGCGGTCCCCTACCCGCCGGCCCACCACCGCCACGACAGCAGGCCCAAGTCCCTGAACCTGCCCTCCATACACCACAACAACCCCGAGCTCCAGAGGGGCATCAAGGTGCATCCACGCTCCCCTGAAGACAGGCAGAGATGGGCACAGGAGCAGGTGAGAAAGGCTTCCCTATTGTTTCACATCTAATCCCTGAACTGTGGCGGACCTGCCATACGGGGATCCTGTTGTTCAGCAGTTGTTATTGTTCATCAGTAGCACCGCTGCAGAACTAAACAGATGTGCCATTGTTAGCATTAGCACGCTACATTTGGATCAGGCCATGTTTACACGTCGCCGGTATTCACAAAAACACATCTACGTTTTCAAAAATAACATCGTTCACACCAGATCGTTTTCAAAAAATCCTTCATTAACACAAACCCGCATAAAAAAACATGTTGTTAAGAGCTGCTATGAGCTGCCAGACCTACAGGGGGCAGCGTAACGAGAAGCATAAAGCCATGCTAGCCAATCAGAATCCTGGAAAAAACACAACGAAAACTTCCTGTTCCTTCACCGATAAAGGGGCGGTTTGTTTGGACCGACAGAGAGGTGGAGCTGCTCCTACATGTGGTGGTAGAGAAAGAACAAGTAAAATACTGAAAACATCGACTGTAAACATGTCAGTCCATATATGGACATAGCCAGACTGTAAACATGGTCGCACACGTATGACGCTTTAGTCGCTCACTGTGATGTCAGCCTCCGTCTCCTCCTGTCGACATGCAAAGACAGTTTTTCCAAACCTCCACTTAGTTTTCTGATGTGATTGTTTTCGGTGACTCGTAGCTTCGTCTACGTGGAAACCAAAGACGATCCAGATAAACAAGGCCTCAATCATATGGTCCAGAGTAACTGTGTTTACTCTGTTATGTGCAGTACAAACTATAGTTCTGTTTCTAAATTGCTTTTTTAAAAAATGTTTTTTCGGTTTTATTCTTTGCTACTAACAACCTCCACCGGCATCAGACGCCTGTAGTTGAGAGCACACAGTGTTTTGTGGCCACCGTAGTCTCCACGTGTTCAGACGGTGCATGTATGAACTCAGGCTGCTCCGCTGTGACACAAATCTCAACCAATCATTTTTTGTCAACAATGAGCTCACGATTAATTAGCACAATTACTCCCTGACTTCTTGGACATCGTGCATTTCTTGATCTTCTTTTTTTTAACAGTGAATTTCCTCAAACATTAGATCTGTTTCAACAGAGAGAGCCGAAACAGGCCCGTCGAGACTCGGTTCTGACTTAGAGGCGTTCAGTCCTAATCCCACAGATGGTAGCTTCGCACCGTCGGCTCCTCCGGCGAGCACAGACACCAAATGTCTGAACACATCAGCAGCAGGGTGAAACTAACCTGTCTCACGGCGGTCTAACCCCAGCTCACGATCCAGCCCGGCGCTGGTGAACATTTGGGCTTTTATGAAGCCCGCCGCTGTAAAGAAAAGGATTTATACCACAAACGGAGAACAGCACAAAAATAGCTTCGTCTTAATTATGTTGTTTTTGCTGGAAGCCAAAATTGTAATTGACAATAACATTTGATTAATCGCCCGGTCTTATTTACGGTGCTGCAGCCACGGGGCTCCACGCTGCTATAAACACAACATGTTTAAGTCAGAGCTCATTTTGTAGCTGCTGTGGCCCGTTTGAGTCAACAATAAAGGCCAGCGTTCTCCATTACGTCCCAAAAGGTCACATTTAAAGCTAATGCGGTTTGATCCTAATGAAAAACATATTTGCCATTATGTAAATGGAAGGCTGCTTAGATTTCCAGTCGCTGGTGCAGACAAAGGTTATAAGAAACGAAACGGAGGAACAACGACAGCAGATGCACGGTGCAGGGCTCAGGGTGTTTATCAGAGACTCTTGACACTGGAAGTGATTTAAAGAGTTGTGTGATGAGAAGCTGGAGATGAGTTACAGGTAATCTGTTCCTCATTTCCACCTCCTCCACGTTACCTTGAGCTGTCCCCCTCCTCGTCTCCGTCCCCCTCGCAGAGCCGGATTAATGCACAGCTCCCCCCGTCTCCTACGAGTCAGATGGTAAAAGGAGAGCGGGGATGGTCTCCTGTGGGCAGCATGCTGATGCACACCTGCTCCACACTGTGCACATGTGCTCCTACCTTCACTGTATGCGGCTCATTTGTAGAACTGGGTCAGACACTGGAACCAGATTAAAGTGGGAAAACATACAGTGCGCTGCAGACTGAGACGAGATGAGTCGGTTCGTCCTCTGTTGTCAAAGGAAATGTTCTGCGCTTCAGCGTGACCCTGAAACAGGACAACAATAAATGTAATAAGAGTCTTCCTGCACAGCACGGAGCCAGAAGATTATGTTAGCAGGGTGGTTACAACCTGTTGAGAAGGAAATACGATGCTGCAGTCTGATCTTAAAGGATGCTGTGTTTTAACCATCCCTATTGGTATGATCATCACTCAGGCAAAGGCCTTAAACACTGCATTTTCCATAATATCCTGCTTTTTTTAGTCAAATTAAGTTTGTTTTGGGCTGTTTGGAAAATTTGCCTTTTTACTAAAAACTAATGCAGCTGATTTTTAGGTCTTTCCTTAATGCCTGAAAGTGTTAAAAGCAGCCATTTTTTTCCTGCCCTTCATGCAGCTTATTTACATCTATTACTTTTCTTGAAAGAAGAAACGTCCCCTTTTATCCATTAATGTTTAAAGGCCATGCAGTGTTAGAGGAACCTGAATTAAAAAATAAGTCTCTATTAAAAAAGAACACTGACCAAAGTGATAAAGTATTTTCCCAGTTAGGATGCTGTGATATGTTTCACCTAAACATGTGTCCATCAGACGGATATATCACATCGATATGATCAGAGAAATTCTATTTCTAATCTTAAACACTGGATAAATCTTTTTTCTCTTTTTGTGCAGTGAATTCTGTCCCTTATAATATTCTGATGCTGTGAGTTTTCCTCTCAGCATTACAGAAACAACATATTGCTGATGAAGACAGCTGACTAATGAGCTGAGGATACAGACAGTCAGTTTGAACTTGATGCTGGTTTGATGAGCGGTGAGAGGAGCTCAGCATCAGGCGGTCGGTTGCGTAAAAATAAAACTGAATCCGTCCAGTTGTGTTCACATGTAAACATTTGCAGAAGCTGCTGCTCCTCTCAGCGGCGGCCTCGTGAATGTTAATTTATTAAAATTGATGTGGTGCTGATTTATTGATTAACAAAGTCCTCCATGCAGCCTCTTTGTACTCGCTTCATGGTCTGACTGGACTCGCTCGGGATTCGGCACATGAGTGTAGTTTTGTAGAACATCATAGTTTTGCATTCCATCCCAGCAAACAACATGAATCTCATTAATTTAATGGTTGTTTGCACAACTGAGTTGGGCAGCGCGCTGAATACTGATCAGGACTTTATGTTGAGTTTAGTTGTTTTTCTGCAAAGGAGGCTCCACAGATTTACAGCAGCCTGGATGCTGCTCTGAATTTCACTTCTTTGGTTCTGTACGGAGGTGGAGGAGGATTTACTGGCTGCAGCGTTCACTTCAGCCAGTTATACACTATGAAGCTGAAGCTGTGTGTTGCAAAGCGGATATCCAGAGAAATAAAAGAGCGTTTCCATTCTGATAAATTCTCACTTCCTGCCGTACTTGATGCTCTTCATGAACCTGGAATGTGAACGAGGCCCATCGAGATCGGTTAGTCCCTTGGGTTTAAAAAGCGTCTTAAAATAAAAAAGAAGCCAAAATTACACCATCCATCAGCCACAAACTGTAAAAACAGAAAGAACAGCTGGTTTTAGGTCCGTACTCATCAGCGACGTGCCGATCTGTTAGAAAGCAGAACCAAATGTCAGCTACGAATCACGAGATTTTACTGAAATTAAACTGTATGTAAGTAGTAAAACATGTACAGCATTTAGAGTTACTGTCCCCCAGCATAAGGAACAACTGTGGCCAAAGTTTAGCCAAAGAAATTAAACTTTTGTTTTTTTCTGTTTTATGATTTATGGTATTTTAACTTCTAAACATTTTGCGTTCTCTCGGGTCCTAGTCATGGTGCTGCTGTTCCCATAGAGGTTCAGAACTTTGTACTGCAGTGAAAAATGTGAAAATGTGCAAAGAACAGAACCCCAGAACCACCCGGACCCTGCAGAACCGACTGGACCCTGCAGAACCACCCGGACCCTGCTCGGTGCTCAGCAGGTTAAATGTGTTTGAGGCTCGCTGGTGAATCCTCTGTGAACCGCTTCACCTCCTCACTTCCAATCTGGTTATTGATCGGCCAGCCTGATCTGGTAATGGGGCAGTAAATGGAGCGACTGGGCTGTTGTGGAAACAGCTTTATTGTCATATAAATAATATTATAAGAGGAGCAGCACTGACAGCAGCTTTCTCTAAAAGTATGTGTAGAATGTGAGTCATGGAGGGAAGCGAGGAGCCAAATGGAAAGCGCCCAGCGTGTTCCTCCTCCTGCGTGATTACAGCTGCATCTGTACATGTTCATGTGACAAAGGAAAGAGTAGGCTGTTGACAAAAGACTAAACTTCCCCACATGACGGCGGGCTGAACCAGACTGCTCGTGTTCTTCAACAACAAGGCTTCACCCTTAAGAGGATTTTGTTTAATTTTATTTGTGGCTTCACACTTCCAGTAAACAAACGCTGGCATTTCACGGCTAAAAGAGACGTTTGTTTTATCCGTCCCGGAGGGTTTCGGCAGCGCGGCGCTCTCTTGTTTACACCGGGCCTACCTACACATTCAGAACCTCCCACATGTGAGACTCCAAACGGGACCTCTGCAGCCCGAACAGGCAGCAGCAGAAACACGCAGGAAGTGTTTTCATGTGTTTGCCTTATGCAGCGTTACTCTCTTCTTTCATCCGATTCTAATTCCTGCTCGCCTGCTCCTGTTCTTGTGTGTTTACCTGCCAGGTGAGCAACGGAGCTGAGCAGCCCAGGAAGCAGCAGCGCTCCGACCTCAACGTTCCCCTGGAGAACAACAACGTTCCTGAGGTGAGATGTTGCTGATCCTCGGCCTCAGCGTTCCCTTCATCGGCCTTCATCTGCTGTGAGGCTGTTTGTAGAAGATATCCGTGTGTGTGTGTGTGTGTGTGTGTGTGTGGCCATTTGAGTAAATGAGTAATTGTGTAATTACAACTTCAGCTCATGTCCTCTGCTTACGGCTTCGTAGCATCCCGGTAATTGAGCTGCATGTCTGCTCGCCGTTTTATGAGAGCCATTTTTCACCGTGATGTCGGCGGCAGATGCTTCCTCTACAGGCTCCTCCCACATCTCCTGTCCTTGAGCAAACTTTCTGAATAACTGGTGATCCAGTTCCAGGGCTCGACGCACCCAGTGGGCCGAGTGTTTGATTCTGTGTGATTCAGCTCGGTTCTCTGTGAGCGCGCTCAGCGTCCTCCTCCCTCCTTCACATCCGCTCTCCTCCACCTCCCACTGAGATGTTAATTCGGGAAGTCGATGAGACGCTGCTTTGCTGCCGCCCACGCCCACGCCGCAGTGCTCTCGAGCAAAGCGCACACGTGAAGCGTTTGCAGCAGCGGTCGTGTGAATGTGGAGCAGATCATAGCTGGAGAAGAATAGACGTCTCTGAATATTCATGAAGCCTATTCACGGCACCAGAGGGGATTTCTCTGGAATGTCATTCATGATTATTAATTTATGACGAGGTTCTGGCTGTGTTTGTTTGACCTTGAGTCCATACATGACTAAGTTCTGTAAATGTCAGCTGTTTTGTGTCACTGATCTCCTAACAAACGGTGGGAGGAGCTGCTGTTCATGGAGGAGAACCACCATTTACTGGCTGAAGGAAGCAGCATCGGTGGCAATGACAGAAACAGTGAAAAACAGAAACACGTCGTCGCAGCAGGAGGATTTCTGAAGCTGCTTTCATTGAAAAATCATCTGAATTTTAGGTGTCTGTGAAGATTGTCAGTCCTCCAGGTCGTGGTTGTTCTCGTAGTTGAATCGTAACATCTGGACCTGCTTGAGTTTCTCAGGTGTTAGTGGCTCCTTCAGGATGTCAGTACCTGGAACTCCCCCCAGAGCTGATGAAGCCTCCTGGATGAGAGGTGGAACGTCTTCTAGGAACTCAAGCAGGTCCAGTTGTTAAGATTCAACTACGAGAAGCTAAATTTTAGGCATCAGATCGCTCATGTTGTTTATTATGTTTGTGAATAAAACCTCTGCTAGCCAAACCGGCTAATGGAGGATCAGCCTGCATGTTGTGGAAGGATCAGACAGGACTCACGACTACTTGTGCAGTTTTATGAGAGAATGAAACCTGCCCTTACAGCTTTCATACAGCTGCATGGGTCCGGTATGCGGTGCAGCTGTATTAATGCGGCGACATGTTGGCTGAACAGAAGCAGTCGATCCTCACACTGACGAAGAGGTGAAGCTTGATAGAAACACTTTGTTTACTGCAAACCTATTCACCAGCGTTGGTCTCCTCTGTCCTCTTTTTGTCTTCCAGCCAACAAAGAAGGTTGCGTCGTTCCCCAGCTTTGTCGACGGTGAGTTAATCTGTCTGCACACCTGTTTGGTGAAATCACAATGTTGTAATTACATGGAGCCGGTCCAGGTATCGCTTTCCCGTCAGTCGCTTCCTCGCTGATGCACAAATCTTCCAGCGCCGTCTTTGCCTCTGTGCAGGTGTTATACAGCCTGTAGTCCTTCTAACATTTCATCAGTTGTAGTTTTGTAGATATCAACAATAGCGAGTTCAAACTCCGAGGCTACATGTTCAGAATATCATTTTGCCCATTAGCAGGTCTAATTAAAGACGATTAACTTCGTCTTGATATCAACAATTAATTTCTTACCAGTGGAAAAGTTTCATCAGTGACTTCTCCTCAAACCCAAGTCGATTCAGATTCTGCTGTAGTTCCACATCAGCGGATCCATGATGCCATTTTGACGAGCTGCAGTTGTAATTAATATCTACAACTCAGTTCTTATTGGTCAAAGTCACTTTATTGTCGGTTCTGCTGCACGTTTACTCATCCAGAGAACTGACACCGCTTTTCCCTCCAACCCTCATTTAAAAAAAACTGTTGAAAAAAATATACATACTAAAAAATATTTAAGATAAACATGCAATAAGCTATAAAATATACAATCTAAACATACAATAGGCTAAAAAAAAGTGCAAATCACACAATAAGAAATTAGGAAATTACTGCCGGTGCAGTAAAGCAGCTGATGATGCTGTAAAGTGGCTCAGTGTCCTTGTGCTGCTTTGAGTCCATTTTATGACTTAAATGTGCATTATTCTGACCCTTAATGTTCATTGTAGATGTCTGCAATCATCACAAATTACATTCCAGATGTTTAAAATTCAATTGTGACGAGTCAAAATGAAATTATTGACTGATGTGCTCAGAATTGCAAATTTCAGATTCTCTAGAATTGAACTCCAGAAATCTAAATGCTTCTGTTGGAACTTCTATTTGCACTGGTAACAAATACATTAAAGATATATATATAGTTAGATTTATAACTAGTAAGAAGTGAATTTTTAGACGTCAGATGTTGAGTTTCCGTTGCTCAGAATGTCACCGTAGATATCTACAGTGATCATGATGCTGATTGTCTGAAATGCTTTGTTGACGTGTTGGACACGTTGGAAATGTCACTGCTGGCGTCTTCACCGATGTGGTCGACACATCCTGGATGAATATGCTGATTAGAGTGACATATGCTGAATGGTTTGTTGATTAGCGGGGCATTTCAGAAACGCTATCTGAAACTAGAAATCACATTTTCACTAATCGCATGTTGAAATTCAAAGAAGGAGGAGTGACTGATATCTGTGATGAGTTAACTGGAGATCAGGTTTCACTACCCAAAATCTAATGTCTGTTAAAACCTACGTTGTGTTGTCAGAATAGTCTGTCAGGTATCATATAAGTTAACATTCCAGCATGTCAGAGAGTTTCTGGCGTTTCAGCTGATGAACGCTGAGGCTGGTCATGGGCCTGATAGTCAGTCAGGGCCTCGGTGGCTCCTTCAGATCATTGTGTTCAGGAGTGGGTGTCTGAGAGCCCACATCTACATATCACAGATTAATCTCAGCACCTCCACCAGCCAGCAGCCATCTCGCTGCTCAGACCCATCCGGCCCGTTATCGCCGCCGCATCTCCTGAGCTGCAGTGTCTGGCTCCGTTTCTTCACGACTGCAGTGATTACAAAACCCTCTCCACCTCACACTCAACCCCATTCAGCCTAAACGCGCTCCATCTTGCCTCCTTGTTAATCACCATCCCTCTCTGGCCCCAGTCCCAGGACCCTGCGAGCCAGAAGACCTGATTGATGGGATTATCTTTGCTGCTAACTACCTGGGCTCCACTCAGCTGCTGTCTGAGAGGAACCCCTCCAAGAACATACGCATGATGCAGGCCCAGGAGGCCGTCAGCCGGGTCAAGGTACTCAGAAACACACCCACTCACACCCAGCTACACACACACACACACACACACACACACACACACACACACACACACACAGTTTGTGCTGCATGTGTTTCAGCTCTCAGGAGATAATAGAGAACATCAGTATATACAGAACATTTAGGGGCTGTTACATGGAGAGGTGGAAGATTTCTGTTTTGTGTCAGCATAGAAACGATCTTTAGTTCCTTCAGTTCCATATTTCCTGGAATCTATTCGTGCTTTGCTTATTCTTAATGAACAGATTGTATAAGTTGAGTAGCAAACCAGAACCATAGCGAGCCTTAAAGCTGTCCCTGAACCATCGAGAAGAACTGCCACTGGAGTCTAAACCTTCTGGTGGCCGCAGAATAAACGTAGGCTGTGGTTTTTGTGAGCATCCGGACAGGTTCCTCGGTTGATGGAAAAGTTCCTGCAGAGAAAAACAGCTGAGCCTTTTCTAAACTGCCACCTCACCTCTGAAAGAGCATTTTATATGATGGCAGCTCTCTGTCGTCTCCCCGGAGCCGCCGCCGTAACGTTCCAGTTATTTATGCTGCACTGGTACCGCTCACATACGTCAAAGTTATCTACAGTCCAGGCCTTACAGGAAACAAGTCCAGCGGCTTCACACGACTAATGAATATGTGATAGAGCATCTGAAGACATTCCTCACTTTCCTGAACGTCCTCAGATGTATTCAT
>NW_007577963.1:313211-316469 GCF_000690725.1 Stegastes partitus
AAAGATGCATCTTTACAGACTCGAGCAGACGGTTGACTCTCTGCTGTTGTTTTAGTATTTTATCGTTTGTACTTCATAGTTAAGGCAAACTGTTGTTTTGAGTTCAGGCCCAGATCGCTCCTGATAGAACGTGCTCGACTGCAGAGCGCTCCACTGACACATTAGGCATGAGCGCTCTTCTAGGCCAGCTACAGAACTTGGCCAGATTGGGCCGCGGGGCATGTGTTTGACACAGCCGGCTGGATAACGGGGCTGCTGGCATGTGAACCGGATATTTCCCTCGTTGACACTCGCTCCCTGCTGCTCACTAATATTGTTGTGATGATGATGATGATGATGATGTTCCAGCGGACGGTACCAGCGCTGCTCACCCAAGCTCATTCCACCTTGTCTTTGATGAGCTTTATTCATCCACCCCTCTCTAGAAAAGATGCCCTTTCAGTCTTCTGACATCACGTTTCTCCGTCGTGGACTCAGGAGTCCGTCTGTCGGGTGACTTGGTGGAAAAACAACAAAATGCCGTGACACGATGCCGGAGTGTGTTTGGTGCTCGCTCTTTTATCTCCGTCTCTGGTGAACACATGCTTGGCTGCGTTTCTAAATATTGAATGACCTCCTACGTGGCGGTTTGCTTTTAGAAAGTGACGTGCTGTAATGAGACCGATGCAGCGGACGGATGTCGTCATAGGTTTAAAACATTAGTTCTGGTTTAACGGTTAGTTCAGCGGCACTCGCTTCAATAAACTCTGGTCTGTGTTAGTGAAGAGTTTGTTTTAGGCTCCTTGTGCAGGTAGAGAGTAAAGAGAAAGTAAAGAGTTTAAACTGAGCAGCACACGTAGACGGTTCATGTCCTCATGTGTCCACCGCTCAGCTCGCTCCTTTAATGCTTCAGTCTAGTTTACATCACTGGTTCAAGGTCCTTGTGCGCTCAAAATAAGTTCTAATGTTTGTACAGCGATGATGGAAGAAGACATGTGTCCTGATGCAAACATTTAAATGTTGAATGTAGAAAGTGAAATCTGTTTTAGTGTGGTGGTTTAAATGGAGTCACTTGTTTGTGTAAATTCAATCTAATATTTCTGGTACAGATACCAAAGTATTGTTTGTTCTGATTCTTTAGTTTGAGGGATGTTAGAAGCTTTTTCTACAACATTAAATTCAAACAAAGGAGCAAATCTTAGATACCATCGAGCTGTTAACATGATTAGATCAGTAATTACCATGAACCCTCTGGACTTCAACTGGTTTTGGGGGCGATTGCTGCTCCCGTCGCATTTTCACTCACTGTGGGCTCATTTTTTAAGTCCTGCACCTCCACAGGAACAAACCAGCTACAGGTAGAGAGAACTCACAAAGGTCTGGTGTGCAGTAGGACTGAATTATAATGCCACAAATAATCAAACAAACAATAATAAAAAAAAAAATTAAATTAAAAAGGTTAAATTTGTCTGATTATTCCCTTTGCAAAACAGAAAAAATGGAAGCAGCCTGTGCAGCATCTCCCCAGGTGTCCACAGGTGTCCACAGGTGTCCACAGGTGTCCATAGGTGTCCACAGGTGTCCACAGGTGTTAGCAACACTGGAAGAAATAGCCACTTAGCATCCTGTAGATGTTTCCATCAGTTCAGTCACAAAACACCTGAATTTCTTCATGCAAATTTTTGGACCAGTCATGTGACGTAATTCTGATTAAGCTCAGATTTTGTTAATTTACCGACCTGATGTTCTGTCACAGCTCAGAAAGTTTAAGATCCCACGATGCCCTCTGTTTTCAGAGCGTGGTCCTGATGAATGGAGTCATTTTGGTGAATGTCTGCTTTTCAGACTCCGTTTTGGGCTTCAGAGGGTTAAAGAAGACTTATTCAGAACTTTTCTTTAAACTGAACCGTAACCACGAAGGTGTCATGAAATTTCTCAGGAAGTGTTTTTTAATCTGCTTTTAACATTTTGCAGTTAAAGATTCAGCCCTGAATCCTCGTGACCTCCTCTGACGGGTCACAGCCGACATTCAGGGACAAAGAAAAGGCTGATGGAGGGAAAGTCTGTGGGTTTCAGTCTGAAAGGCCTCTTCATCACAATGACGATGTCTGCTGGCATCGTTTCATTTCTCCCATCTATATTTGCTTCCTCTCTGTCACTCACTCTGTCACGCCAAGAGTCTCGTCAGGAGGAAACCATGGCAACAGCCGGCTGTCACCTCTCAGCGGTGATTAGCCAGGTCCACCCAGCAAAAAGTCAGCCATCATCTCCTTGACTTGTCCCCTGTGCTCAAATTGCCGCACAGCAACTGGCATTTAAACTCTGACGCTGATACAGTCGACCACACGTGCAGCGTGATGCGGCGGCGCTCGTGTGAACAGCCCACAGAAACGAGTACGGCAGGTAAAGCGTAGTGTGTAGGCTGCTCATGCAGATCTTTCCAGCGTGATGTTGGCTCTGTTTGATGTAATATTTATGAAGCCTCCCTCCCTCCTTGCCGACCCCCTCCCTCGCTGCTCAGCTCCTCAGCAGGCAGCGGTGGATGCTGCTGAAGGCCTCAGATGTCTGCCTCGCTGATCACGGAGGAGGAAACTTTACAACATGAAAACTGGGAGAGAGAGAGAGACGACAAACAAAAAAACACCACGCTCCCCTTTGGGCTGCTGCTGCCTCGGTGGCAAACATCCAGGCTGCACTCGGAAATGTCGTGTCGAGATAATTTCCTCTGGCCGGTGGTAGACGGAGAGAGGGGCTTGAACCTGACACAGAGGGACGGTTCTGAAAGATGACAAAGTGCTGAGGGCCCTCCTACAGATCGCTTATCTCAGTTCAGCTGTCGGGCCTCGCTCCATGGACGGCACCTCTGATTAACTAATCACACACATCAGCTGATCCAAACCGCTTCATTACAAACACGGGACTCGACCTTAAAGAAATAAATAAATGGTGAACAAACCCAGAGCACGCAGTTTAAATCCTCACTCGGGGCTTAATCTCATCCTCCGCCTCTGTGTTGATTGTTTGTCAGCGTTTAGACGGTGACACGGAGGCAGGAGCAGTGGTCACATGACCAACGCCTTCAGAAATTAGACCATCTGTCAAACGCTTTGACCGCAAAACTAATATCTGAAATACTGAACTGATAACAAGAAGTAAAAATTACACATAAGTAATCCATCCATCAGGCTGGAGTCTATCCCAGCTGACTCAGGGTGAAGGCAGGTTCACCTGGACAGGTAACCAGTCTATCACAGGGCTACACTTAGAGACAGACAACCA
>NW_007577963.1:316759-321452 GCF_000690725.1 Stegastes partitus
ACACACACACACACACACACACACACACACACACACACACTCCTCTCTCTCTCTGTCTGTCCCTCTCCCTGTTTGTGAGAGCAGCGTAGCACACCTGCCGTTTGGTTGGGGCCTGTACTGTCTTACCTTCTTTTATTTACCTTCTTTATTTCCTCCTCCTCTTCCTCCTGTTTGTTGTGCTCCTGTGTCCGCTGACCTTGTCCCGTCCCAACGCCTGCCTGCCTGCCTGCCTGCCTGCCTGCCTGATTGCCTGCCTGCCTGCCAGAGGGTTCAGAAGGCTGCCAAAATCAAGAAAAAGGCGGTGTGTAAAGACCAGAGCAACAGGAAGACATTCTGGCCACCTTCCTTCCACTCACACCTTTTCCTTTTTCTTTTTTTTTTTTACATTACATTTGTTTTGTTTGTTGCCTGTCTGTGTTTCCTCGACCATCTGTGTCGGCACAACTTCATGCACTGAGTTCAGCAGATCTTCTGGCCTAAAGGGGGCAGAATTATTCAAACTCTGGGGCTTATAACTCGTTCCAGTGATGCCATTTAAATTTCCTCAATACCAGCAAAACTGGAACCAAACACCTTAACTAGACACGTCATAAAATGTTCTTGTCAAAGGATGCTCTAATCCCTGAAGCCCGATCGGTTTCTGGGCGTTTTATTTGCTCCTGTCACTTCTTTTTTTTTTTTTTTTACTCACTTGTGGGTCATTTTTCACTGCAGCATAAAGTCCTGTAGTTCTACACTCAATTCAATTCAAATAACTTTATTTAAAATGAGTGCACATGTGCAGTATAACACATTTAAACTATTTTAAATTTAAATGGAAGTGCCCACAGGTGTTTCTGGTTCTGCTAAAACATGTGGACTTTACGTACGATGGATCTTTAATTTGCTGCTGTTTTCTGTCTGTAAACACAGAGATCAACATTTTTGTCACATGACGTCACTCGTCGCCTCGTAGTTGATCCAAGGAGCGCAGGTTTTATATTTTCACAGCATCTGGTCTGAGCAAACAGTTTAGAGAAACAGTTATGAGACTTTTAAGCTCGTATTTGATTCATTTACTCGATGGAGCTCTCATGTGATTACTTCAAGGACCGTCGGAAAGTTGAAATCAGCTCGTTCTCTCTGTTTTAACATGTTGCTGCAGGTGTGGCGGTTTTTAGCAGCAAGCCGTCCAAACCCACCGACCAGCTTCGGGGTTCAGAGGGTTAAACTGATCTCGCCTGTGATACGAGGCGCTGCTGAAAGCAAATATAATAACAGCTCACTGACAGGAATTTATTTGCAGCCACTGTGACCACATGGTAACAGAAGAGCGGTCAGCAGGGCGCTGAGATAAGCTCCAGACCGTCTTATATCTCAGGGTTTTCTTACTACAGCGACATGTTGTGCATCAGCCTGTGCAATGAGCTGTAAGACAGAGCTGGACATAATTCTGTGTCTGTATAGTGACAGAGTTTAAACTGCATCCAGATCTTACACCGTATTAGTGAATTTGTAGCTGACTCCTGCGTTTATTCTGTTTTACTGAGAGCTGGACTTTACAGCAGTTTAAGTGATGCACATGCTGTTATTAACATTTTAAAGCCAGTTTAAATCGCTCCCCTGAAGTGAAGAAGCTTCAAGTGTTGGAGTGAGGAGCCAATAAAATGTCTGTCAGCCGGTTGGCACGGTTACCGCATATTAATATCCCAAGATAATCGAAACGACAACAGACATGTGAATGAAGCACAAGGTCAGAGACGTAGGATCACAAAAAAGCAAAAACATCACTTAAGTTTTACTCCATACTTTGTCGTTACAAGCTGATGTAAGTTGTGCATTTAGCAGATTATAGTTCAGTGAATGCCTGATTGATGAACTGTCTAAAGCAGGAACTAATTCTCAGTGTTATTCTCAGTTTACGTCTTGCTTCTTTAAGCTGGGGTGATGCTGAGACGCAGGACGGATCGTCTGTAAACAACCAGCAGCGTCTTCAGCTTAACGCTGTGAATAACGAGCAGAGCTTCAAAGAGCTTTAGTCAAACATTTCTCTTTTAAACTTTAGGTTCTAGCATCAGAATCACAGGACGGCTTTGTTGTTTTGCTTTAATCACACAGAGGAGGCAGGTTTTTATTTCACCTGTAATAAGTGACTTTTGTAAACCGTCGTGCATTAAATCCGTCGGTAGAACAGTCGCTGTCCAGCTGGGTCCAAACTCACACCTGCAAGTTATCACCTGTTCTCATGAACCAAGCAAAAGCTTCTCCACGACACCAACAAGCAGCCCGATGGCCAAACCTGTCCTCTGTTTCTGTGCTCGTCTGTAACTCGACAGTCACAGGTCTCTGATTAACGCTCCGCCATTTATTAAATAAAATATTTAATTACAGCAATATGTGTTTTATTTCTTTATCGCTGTTGCCTGATTTGAAATGCATAAGGCCGCTTTAATTCAACTAAAACAAATATGATGTTATTAGTGTGCAGTGATTAGAGGGAGTGTGTGCAGGCCTGTTCGTGCTCTCGCTGGTGTAACAGCCAGCTGGTCAGGCTTTAGTGTTAAGCTGTGTTCTGTTTCCGTGCCAGCTCGCCATCGCCGTGCCAGGACGGTCGATGTAAACCAACACCGCTGCCAAACGCTTTCCTTTTCTGCCTTTTCCACCTCACCTTTAGACTCAGTAGCTCGTCCATCTACCAGGCATTAGACTGAACATGCATGCACAGCTGAACCGAGACTCTCCAAACAGACACCGTTCAGACCGCCGCGTTCACAGTGACGCCTTTCAAAGATCAGGAAAAGTCTGACCACCTCCTCTGTTTGCATGTTTCCTCAGAGTGCAGACGGAGACGCTCAGACCCTCACCGAGGTCGATCTCTTCATCTCCACCCAGAGGATCAAAGTCCTCAACGCCGACTCGCAGGTAAGCGCTTCACCTTTCTGCCCAGAGCGTCTTGTCCCGCCACAATAAAAGCACCTCAAAGCACCTCGGCGACCCAGCGAGCAACACAAGTCCACACATCAGGGGCCGGTTGTTGTGTCGTAGCTGCAGGTCAACTGCTGCCACCAGCTGCGTCTTATGAAACTCCATTTGTGATTGTTTATTCTCATGACGTCAAAATTCCCTGTGACGGAGGATAAGAATAGATTCTGCAAAGCCCCAAAAATCCTGCATGAACATCTGTGCATCATGTGCCCAGGAAGGAGCGATTAAAATGATCATAAAAAACTCCAATATAGGAATTTTTTCACCCTTTTTTCCTCGACACCCAGTCAACAAGTCAAAGTTCAGAGTGCTGGGTGATTTTCCTGAAAATCTACATGAATAAATAACAATCTGCCTATTTGTCAGCTTCCTCTGTCAGATTTTTACACAAACCTCCATGTTTGTTGAAACTTTGCCAGTTTTTTTTCCTTTGGTTTTTACAACAAGCAGCCGTGTGCGTCTTCGCTGTGAAGAGCGTTCATGAATCGAGCTGCTCAGAGGAACAGTTCAATGTACATGTGACAGATGATTCACTGGCAGTATTTCGGTCCTCGCTGCTGTCTGGCCATCTGAGTGTCAGAGTGTGTGTCTGTGTGTGGGCAGCTGCCTGGCAGATAATAACGCGCTGCAATGCGGCGTCTCTCTTCCTCCCTTTTCCATCTGGTTGCCGCTGATCCTGGCGCTGCTCAGAACTCCATTCTGAGTGCAAAGCCTTCGTTCTGCAATTAAAAGCCCGGTACAGCCTGCACGGGGCTCCTGACGTTGATTCATAATAAGAACAACTCCGAAGGTGGGCTGGAACAACAACAACGCTAATTAGGCTGGTGTAATAAAACCGGAGCACGGTTAATGGAGGGAAGTTAAACTGGAATGAAATCTGGGACATTATCATAAAACATGAACAAGTTCCTCTCAGTGAACCCACAGATCCACCTTTGAAGTCCAGCTCGTCTCCAAATTGCTTTTTCATTCAGAAATAATGCCTCATGAAATGTGCATTATGACACGAGGCCGTTATTAGGCTGAGTGAACAAACACGATTACGCCTTCAGATCAGTCGGGCTCATCAACGCAAGCGGCCCGATAGATCCAGAACCTTGTGAGTTTTTTTTGTGCACCTGTTCAATAATTTCAGATGAACATCTACTCTGGATCTAATTTCCAGGGAATTATTGGGCTGTAATCAGATTACACAGCAGCTTTAATGCGATCACACGGAGGCCTGTTTGTTTTCGGTCCACGATGCTTCCCTCTCGCTCTCTGCCCTAAACGGATAACGCCGCTTCCACAAAGAAAGGAAACAAAGGTGACGTCGGCTGGTTCTTCAGGTTTCTAATAGAACTGATCAGTGGAGCCAGACGTGGTCAGAACCAGGATGAATACAGTCAGCGTGGTGGTCGGTAAACACAAGCAGAAGCTCGCTGTGGGGATACGTGTCCTTCACATCAGTTAATCAGTTAAAGTAATTTTAATGCAGTATTCTGTCTGTTAACTGACTTCAGCATGGATCCATACGGATAGTCGTATGTTTTCCTGTTTATAGTGAAATTATTTCATTAATGTGTCGTTTCAGTGCATTACGAACAAAAACACAAATAAACAGGATTTATACTGTTGACCTGAAGTCAGTGTTTAATGTAATTTATGCAGTTATAAGACCTGCATTCATGTCATCACCTTTATAGAAGTTGGTGAATTAATAAACATCTACGTGTTCATATGAACAGTC
>NW_007577963.1:322247-328181 GCF_000690725.1 Stegastes partitus
CTGTACATTATGTGTTCCAGATATTAGATGTAGGTGAATTTTATCGATTGTGACTCAAATGTTTTCATTTCCTAGTAAATGACAAAACTGTACAAGAAGGATGATGTCATACACGGCGGCGGCATCATTACAGTCTGGTCCTTTAGTATTAAGCTCATTAATTCCTTAAACAGTCCCCAACTTTAAAGCATCATAATCAATGTGTTTTGGTTGCTATGTCGACAGGAAACGATGATGGACAACGCGCTCCGCACTATCTCCTACATCGCTGACATTGGGAACATCGTGGTCTTGATGGCGAGGCGCCGGATGCCACGCACAGCCTCACAGGACTGCATCGAGACGACGCCCGGGGCGCCCGAGGCCAAGAAGCAGTACAAGATGATCTGCCATGTGTTTGAGTCTGAAGACGTAAGTGGCTCTTAAATCGCTTGTGTTCAGATTGTCAAACCTGCGATGCTTCTGGGAACGACAGGAAGCTGCGTCGGTGCTGTTCTGTCAGGATGTACGGGTTTTCATTTGGCAGATAAACCTTCAGCATCTACAGATAGTGAACAGATAACACTTGTGATTGTCGGATATTATTTCAGCTTCCCACTTAGCACCAATGTTCAGCTTTTTCCTCAGTCCAGGCCAGGACATAGTTTTATTTGCTAATCAGATCCGTCCTGTTTGCTCCAGATTGTTCCAAATGTGGTCGGTAATGTATAGAAATTACAGAAATGTTGTGCAATGACCGATTAGAGCGACCCACTGATGTGCAATGATGTAAATTGGCCGGGCACTTTTAATTTTGATGTTGTTTTTTTCCGACCACGCGGAGCTGCTGCTCGCCTTGTTGAAGCAGATTCAGCGAGACTTGGCACCGTGAACAATGTTGCGCTGAGGAGCCAGCAGCTCGGTGCCAATCAGTATAAAGGCTGGACTCCAATCTGTCCCCTCTTCATCTAATTCTGCTGCCAGGTTTTAAAGGCCGGCCAGAGTTATAACGGAACCATTCAGCCGCCCATCCATCAACTTATAAACTGTTTCTGTTATTGTGGCTCCGCTGGCTGGCTGCGCGGCTTCCTGTGTGCTGACTTCTTTGTTGATGGGCAAAACTAATTCACAGTGGGGATTGTGGGTCATTGATGTCGGCAAACTCTGCAAGAGATTTGCATGCGAGCACAGAATTCAATTAAACAGAAAAGCACAAGCAGACAAACTACATGGAAAAGTGATTCCTTGGCGCTGATGAGTGCATCAATGCAGACAACTTATGTGCAGATCATCTCATGTCAGGGACGATTACTTTGTGAAGATTTAATTTTTCTGCCTATTGTCGTCATTAAGCTTCATTTCTCTGAACTGAAGGAGCCGGACGGTGCACCTGTTCCTGTCCTTTCTGCTCTCTGCTGTTATTCTGCCTCTTTCAACGGGAACAAATAGCTCATGACAGAGACAATCAGTTTATATTATGCCTTAACGTATCCTTGGCACGCTCACTGCTACGACTGTTTGATGCTTTTTTCTTCCTGGCTGTGTTATTTATATGCTTTTCGGTGAAGATTAGCTTTGGTGGATCCAACACAACAAGGTCACATGTTTACACGTGTTCTGCCTGCAGGCTCAGCTCATCGCCCAGTCCATCGGCCAGGCGTTCAGCGTGGCCTACCAGGAGTTCCTGAGAGCCAACGGCATCAACCCCGAGGACCTGAGTCAGAAGGAGTACAGCGACATCATCAACACCCAGGAAATGTACAATGACGACCTCATTCACTTCTCCAACTCTGAAAACTGCAAAGAGGTCGGTCCACACTGAGCGTGCAGCACATGCCCCCCGAGATAAAGACGCATGCATCTTCTGCAGATGTTTGTTTGTATCAGTGCGGGAAAAAATCAAGATATAAACAGCTGAAGACTTGTGCATGTGGCAGGAATCAGGCGGACGCTGCAGGGCCGTCACACAAACACACAACTACAGTAGCTGCTAACTAATTAGACAGATTAAGAGGCAGATGGTACAGTAAAAACCTACTCGGAGCATGTCAACTCCAGCTTTTTCCTGCTATAGCATTTCCTCTTTAGCTAACACTGTGCCCTGAAAACATTGCTGGAGGCTTTTGGAGAATTAGAAGCCGTGGAAGCGCTGGTGCTGCACGGCACCACCACACAGCTGCTGTGTTAGAGGCACACCAGTAATTTGTAGTGATGGGGAACCTGGGCTTTCTCGACGCACTAAAGCTTTGTAGCCTCCCGCACTGAGCTAAGAATAAATCCATGTCTCCAGGCTTCATGTGTGCTCGTAGCAGCTGCTGGTCAACAGAACTGGAACACGAGAACACATTCAGCATTAAGCCAGTAATGAAATATGCACAATAGTTGTAACTGTGAGGGCCTGTACGGTAAAGTACTGATGCAATGAACACATCACCAGTCATTTGTGGGTTTTTAAACTCATATTTAACCAGGTTTTATTGTGGCTTGCTGCACAGTTTGGCCTGATTGTGGCAAAGTGGTTAACGCTGTCCCACTAAGATACCACCGGTGGCGGTGTGAAACGCTGCAGAAATAATGAGACAAGCAGCCTGATGTATTAGTATCATACAGTAGTGAGCACTGATCATAATCACTTCTCTAAACCAAGAGCTCTGCAGCGTGCAGTCCACACACGGATCTACACATCTGCCTGAATGCTGGACGCTAACATGCATCCAGAGCTTCAGCAGGAACTCTGCTGCGTTCTCCACGCTCTCCTTGAAGCTCCAGCAAAAAGCAAACCTTCACTAATGATTTGTGACACGAGGGGTTTTCATACGGTGTCCCCGTTTGAGACAATCAGGGGAAATCAAACCAGTTATGTGCAGTTCATGAGTTCCTGTGACGGCGGTTAGCAGTATGGATCTGTCCCAGAAATAGAAATTAACTGTGATACTGATGAATATCATCACAGAGTAAATGATTCTTGTTAACGTATTTTATTTGACCTCAGCATCTGAAACAAGGCGGTATCGTTTCATTTGCACATTATTCTTGTTATTGTTGAAAATGTGCATGTGTGCATCACAGCTTCATCAAATCTATGACTAACAAAGAGGAGGCAGCATGAACCAGATATAGACTTAAAACTGTCATTTAGTCAAGCATGCATTATTTTAGAAAAAAGGAGAAAATAAGCTGTTTGCAGGAACCAGATTCTGCTCATGTGTAACTGACAGTCAGACACTCGGAGGCTTTTCAGCTGAACTGGGCTGAATGCAGGCAGGAACCAGACTGAAGCAGTAAAACACCTGAAGAGCTGCATGCAGAGTCCTTTTTTTATTTGATTATTTTTTTTCCAGTTTTTGCAAAACACATACAAATAAACTTTCCTTTTTTGTGACTATGGCATTATAACTACAGTGCAGAAGACTTTTTAAGTTCTCTCTGCTTGTAGCCATGGTTTCTGTTTCCATGCAGTGAAAACATAAACCCACAGTGAGTAAAAAAAAACACCCAGAAACTGCTTACAGTGTTAGTACGAGTCAGAATGAGTGCATTTATTCAAGCTGGAGGCTGGAGGCTACCCTATCCAACTCAGGGCAAAGGCAGGTTCACCTGGACAGGTAACCAGCCTATCACAGGGCTACACTTAGAGACAGACAACCAAGCACACTCACATTCACACCTACGGACAATTTACAATCACCAATTAACCTCAGCATGTTTCTGGACTGTGGGAGGAAGCCGGAGAACCCGGAGAGAACCCACGCTGCACGGGGAGAACATGGAGACTCCACGCAGGAAGATCCCGGGTGTCCTCACCAGGACGCCAACCGGCGACCTTCTAGCTGCGAGGTGCTAACGATGCTAACCACTGATCCACCTGCAGCCCCGTGTTTCAATCATCTGTTTAAAATACACTCGATGGCAGCTCTTAGGAACTCCTCGACTCTCAGGACCTCTGGGAACATTATGGTGGAACATCTCTTTGAGGGCGTTAAACACATCCTCCCATTACGGTCTGAACTTCGGGTTAAATGTCCAAAACGTCTGCGTGCGGTTTGTTGTAGTAACATCTGTCTGAGGCAGTCGGGCGACACGTTGCAATATCTCATCATCAGCTTCTCCAGTTTCAGGACGTTCTCTCAACATGTTTCTGCCCAGGTGTCGGATATTTTAAGCTCTCCCTCGTCTCTGATTTGTGTTATTTAGGTTGAAGGATGAGAAGTTCCAGAGAGAATCCATTTGGAGATGAACCACGTTTAATTTAATGTCGGCTTATCAAGCGATCGTAACAGATGAAGGCATTTCTTAGCACACATCCAATTGTAAAACCAATAGAGCACTGAAGCTGTGGCCCTCGGTGATCTGCAGCACCGCCTGCAACCGTCTAATGCAACCTCAGATGTTCATCTACCTCCATATGAGCGGCGCTGCCAGATCTCTGCCTGCTGATTGTTTCTGTATGTGTGGTGATGCTTCCTCTGAGCTCCGGGGCCGACTCCAGCTCTGATGTATGAAAGTGAGCGAGAATAAAAGATTTCAGAAAGAAATCATATTGTTTTAAGTGATAATGAGTTCTTAACGCGTTCTCCAGCAATTTGTAGCTGAATCTGCAGCGGTTTGGATCAGCGACTGAAAGAAGGCAGCAAACAGACGAACGCTTTTGACAGTTTTCATCAAATTAAAAAATAAATAAAGCACTGGTAATGAGACGATGATGAAAGGTTTTTATATTCTCAGTGTGTGATACGGTTTTAGTTGTTTGTGTTCCTGATGAAGCTAAACCTCCCGCCTCCTCCACAGCTGCAGCTGGAGAAGAGCAAAGGCGAGATCCTGGGCGTGGTGATCGTGGAGTCCGGCTGGGGCTCCATCCTCCCCACGGTCATCTTAGCCAACATGATGAACGGCGGGCCGGCAGCTCGCTCTGGCAAGCTGAGCATCGGAGACCAGATCATGTCCATCAACAACACCAGCCTCGTGGGGCTGCCGCTCGCCACCTGTCAGGGAATCATTAAGGTACGGAGACGCCGAGGACCAGCACCAGTGTGTGGCTGGAAGGTTGTCAACCAGAACATTACTGGAACATCTCTGTGTTTCTATTTCTGTACTGAAGGGCTTAAAGAACCAAGTCCAGGTGAAGATGAACATCGTCAGCTGCCCTCCTGTCACCACGGTCCTCATCAAGAGACCGGATCTGAAGTACCAGCTGGGCTTCAGCGTCCAGAACGGCATCGTGAGTACAAACGTCAGAAACTATCACAACTCATGAACAGATCAGGTTGGAAAGAAAAAAACATCCTGAGAAAGTTCTGCAAAGTTCTAGTGATGATGTTTTTCAAATATTCTCCTTATGTTCTTCTTGAAGGCAGGATAACGTTCTCTAAAGACAACCTAACGAGAACGTTGTTGGACGTTCATGCCCCGTCTGACTCCACATGTTGAGCTGTCATCATGTAAAACTGTGGGACGGTTTATCAGAAGAGCTGCAGGCTGAATGTTCCACTTTGGTTCCTGGAACGTTTTATAAAGAAGTCATCTGAGGCCTCCAGAACATCTGAGATGTTGCTTTAAGAACGTTCCTCCTCCGTTGTCACAATCGGACAACATCCTCAAAACAGCCTCTGAATGTTAAATCGTTCTTACTTTCAACCTCACAAGAACATTTTTAGGTACATCCTCGAAACGCTCTGAGAACATTTTGCTGTGTTCCAGCAACGTCTTCGGCGAGCGGTTTTCGTTTAGTATCCAGAACGTTCTTCTTAAAGACGGAACAGCATTCGTTAGATATGTTCTAAAAAGGTTTGCTGACAACATTGTTAGACTGTTCCTAAAACGCTGCATTGAGAACTTCTTTCCCGCCATCAAAGAACGTTGTGGGAAGGTTCTATAGAAGAACAGCGTTTTGTCCCCTAAACATTCTCAGAACGTTGCGGGGTGAATGTCCTACTTTTGTTGATATAGATTTTTTTT
>NW_007577963.1:329676-330802 GCF_000690725.1 Stegastes partitus
AGAACTCTTAGATAATTTTGGCCAACGTTGTGAGAACGTTCCCTGCTCGCTGGGATGTTTTACATGCTGTGTTTTGTACTGTACGTGTTTCACATCCTCTGGTCTCCGTGAAGATGAATGTGCTCATTACTTTACTTCCTTTACGAGGTGCGCTGAGGAAACACCGCCAGCATTGTGATAAATTGCTGGTGACTCAGTATTTATACAGGAACACGATGCTAGCTAAGAAATGCTCTTATCTGAGGATATAACGTGGCATCAGTTCATCATTAAACACCCTCAGCCTTACAGATAGCATCGTCGCTGCTGTTCTACCCGTTCACGGACATTCGTTTTACATGCTAAACATCTCTAAACACGAGGACCTTTCCTTTGCGTGTGCGTTTTACCCGACAGATATGCAGCCTGATGCGAGGAGGCATCGCCGAGCGAGGCGGCGTCCGCGTGGGCCACAGGATCATCGAGATCAACGGGCAGAGCGTGGTGGCCACGGCGCACGAGAAGATCGTACAGGCGCTCTCCAACTCTGTCGGCGAGGTGAAGCTGATGCATACCAACACACACACACACACACACACACACACACACGCACACACACACACACACACAAAGAGGACCACCACTTCCACGTCAGCACATGTACAGACACAGCAGATATTGTAATCTATTCTTTGGGCTTTATTGAGAGCAGTAGAGACCGACAGGACAGGGGGAGAAGAATGGGATGAGACCTGCAGCAAAGGGTCGTGAGCGGGACTCGAACCCACGACCGTTGTGTCGGGGATCTACAGCCCTGTTCAGGGGTCGCCCCCTCCACTAGGGGCGCTACAGAGGCGCCCAAATATTGTAATATTTTGACAATCGACTTTGAAAACAGTTTAACGTCTTGCAGGCCTCTGAAGAACTTCATGAAGCAAATAACCTTGAAGGATTATTTCTAGCTTCAGATACATGTTTATCAGCCTCCTGCATTATGAAGTGAAGGCGGCAGGAAGATAAATGAAGATCTAGTGAAGGAGCAGGATGGGAACTGTAGCATCCTGCAAGCCTGGACATTAGAAGTCAGAAGCTGCTCTGAGCTGAGAGTAAAACTGGATTACTGGAGTTGTCAGAGGCAGACGTGAAC
>NW_007577963.1:331522-335443 GCF_000690725.1 Stegastes partitus
TTTTCTTGTTATATTAAAAGAAGAGTCTGAGATACGTAACTGATGAACAGCAACACTGATTGTGATGCATCAGTGTTTTGGATCAGAGAGCAAAGTAGAGAAAACTCCCACTCAGGCCGCCTCCTGTTTACGTTCACAAAATGCTTCAAAATCAATAGTAACTGATTTCTCCACTTTCACCAACTTGATTTCTTAAATGTGCATCAGTTCTGACCATGAAACCAAAACCTCATTTAAATTAATAATGTTAACCCTTTAAATGCCTGTTAGATCCCATCACACTCATGATTTATAAAAGGAGAAAAACATAAAATCACTTTTTTTAACCAAATAATTCATTCTACCTGATTAATTTTTTAACCATCATTGCAACTAAATGCATGTCAATAATTAGCAGTATCAATGATTTTTATGCATCATTCATTTTTTGTGAAGGGACAAAAAAACAGAAACACTCCCACTCAGCCTGTTCCTCCTGTTTACGTTCCCTAAATGCTTTAATATTAATATATATTAACTGATTTCTCCACTTTCACCAACTTGATTTCTTAAGTTTGTACCAGTTCTGACCATAAAAACCAAAAAATCTCATTGAATTCAGAATGTTAACCCTTTAAGAAAACACAGACCCACATCAACAGTCTTCAGCTGTTTGTCCACTGAAACCTGTGCCGTTGTTTCTCCTGCCGCCAGATTCACATGAAGACCATGCCGGCAGCCATGTTCAGGCTTCTAACGGGGCAGGAGACACCCATGTACATATAAAGGAGGGCCGGGGACCGCTCCACGGGACGGCCTGTCCGCTGTGATTGGTCGAGCTACACCGCGAGCCGAGCTGACTGCAGCGACCTGAGGAGGAGGAGGAGGAGGAGGAGGAGGAGGATTGACTCTTCCTGTCGATTCATTTCTTTTTTCTTTTCTTTGGGCTGATGACTTCAATTCTTCATCGTCTCTCCCTTGTCTGTGCTTAACATGCGACAGCCATCCTATTGACACGAGATGCTTAATCCATCTGACCAGCTGCAGAGGCAGAGTGTGTGTGTGTGTGTGTGTGTGTGTGTTTGCTATTTATTTGTCCTGTCTGTGCTTTCCTGTCACTTCGGTGTGGACGGACTTATCGGGCGAATGCGTCACAGTTTATTTTTTTATATTCATGTAATGCAATATGCTCCCTCTGCTATACTTCCTGTATAGTTCCATGTCCCTCTCTGTTAAGTTATTTTCTCCTGTAAATACATATTTTGCTAATATTGCGACTGAAGGCGGTGGTGGGGAGGGACGGGCCGCAGCAGCTGCACTGTAAATACTTCCTTGAATCTTGCTGTTGAATCTGGATGCAGACGGCGACGATGGCACAGACACAATGAAACGTCATCGAAGCCGCCAGCGACAAGGGGGAATGAGTTACGTGTTTGAAATGTGGGGCTTAAATATGCTAAGTGGATATGATGTACGCGTGAGTCGAACCGATGCTCGGAGCAGGGGTTTAAAACGGGAGAAACGCCATAATACTTTTGATTTACGGCATTTTAAGGCAATACACGAGTTCAACCTGTGAATGGCGAGATCAGTCTTTTCTAAGTCTCATGTACAAACACTCACACGTTTAAATAACGAGCAACTCTTAACATGCATTAATTATGCTTTTGATATCAAGCCACATGTATGAAAACGGAATTTTCTTTCGTGTGCTACTCTGCTGTGTGTTCATCTTTAGTGTTCTGACTGAAACTCATGCATACTATGAGTGGAAAGTGAATGTAACTGTGTCGTGTGAGCTGTCTCATTGCCATAAGCAGTATTAGAATGTCTGTACATAAAGAGAAACTCGTCTAGTATTGTGCTCATGTTAAAAAAAACAAAAAACAAAAACAAAACACAGGTTTAGTCACTGCAAACATCTTCCTGACTGTATGTTGGCCTTCAGTCTGGAGAGGGAGCGAGAGCGAACTGTGAATCACACACTGTGACTGAGAAAAGCCTTACCACGGAGTAACGCTTTTACAACGCATTGTAGTACATTTTAACCGTATGAACATTATCTGTGTGCATGCCTCGTAAAGTAGAATCATGTCACTGTGGCAAGATAATAAAATCTGAGCTAAACCTGGCTGGAGTTTTCTTGGAGCGGATCAACCGGCATTCTGAATATTTAAAAAAAGGTTTGTGTGACATATGAGGCTTTTATTAGTTATTAGCCCGTCTTCCATCGAAGGCAGAAAAACTGAGTAAAGAAAAACAGAAAGCTGGACTCGACCAAATCCTCCATCGATCATCTCTCCACCTTAATCCTCACCAGGGTCATGGGGGGCTGGACTCTATCCCAGCTGACTCAGGGTGAAGGCAGGTTCACCTGGACAGGTAACCAGTCTATCACAGGGCTACACTTAGAGACAGACAACCAAGCACACTCACATTCACACCTACGGACAATTTACAATCACCAATTAACCTCAGCATGTTTCTGGACTGTGGGAGGAAGCCGGAGAACCCGGAGAGAACCCACGCTGCACGGGGAGAACATGGAGACTCCACGCAGGAAGATCCCGGATGTCCTCACCGGGACGCCAACCGGCGACCTTCTAGCTGTTAGGTGATGGTGCTGACCACCGAGCCACTGTGCAGTTCCTCATCAAATCAGTCAAGTCCAAATTATGACTCAGTCTTAAATTAAACTTACCAACCAAAGCTGAAGGTGTTGGTTCGTCTCCAGAGACTCTTGGTGAATGTCAGCGCCGTTTGGACCGTGTCTAGAATCATTTACAGTTTCCTCCACTAATAAGGACACTGACCGCTTTTATACCAACTATAAATTGATTCACCACAACTATGACTGATGTACACGCTGGTACAATTGACCGCTAATAATTTCATTTTGAAACTCTGGTGCCCCCCAGTGCTTACAGTGTGGTGGTGCAGCTTCTGCAACAAAAATTAATATGGTGAAGAAATGCAACAGACTTTTTTTAATTTACAAGATTTTCTTTACTCTGTTACAGCCTTTAAAATTAGCATAAATTATAAATTCAAGAAAACTGCTGATTACATACAACATGGTAGAAGTTTGTTAACGAACAGTGTTGACAATCATAAATAGCTGCTCGTACCATTTGATGCCGATTACACGTCTGATCTGCAGCCAGCGCTGTGATTACTGCGTCTCTTTGAACTCGCTCTGTTATCTCTCACACGGTCAACGTCCAGCTTCGCCTGTCGCGCTGAGTCGCTCTCAGCTGCTCTGTTTGCGTCGGTTCAGGGGTTCAGGTCACTCTGGTCACACTTTAACATGACCTTGATCCCAACACCTTGACGTGTGGTTTCGAAAGCTGCTAAGGCCTGCTCCAGAGGGAAACGATGGGTCACCAGAGGCTTGACGTTCACTTTGCCTGACGCCAGCATGGCGATGGCCATCGGCCAGCTGCAATACGGAGAGATAAACGTTTTACTCAACAGGTGTGACGCCTAAAAACTGATCTTCAATCAGTGACCAGCTTTGCTTTGAGCATTTGCTTACTGGACAAAAAACAAAAAGACCCTTATTGGATATTTCCTTACGTGTTGCAGTAGCGAAAGACGCCTCTGATGTCCACTTCTCTGACGGCAGCGTTGACCAGAGGAATCGTGGCCATGGCAGAGCCCAGACCCACCAGCACCACCACACCCCCCGAACGAGTCGCCTGATAGAGAAAGAACATTGAATAACTAGACGGATCTGCAGATACTAAAGCTCTGCAGACAGTAGACCAGGTGCAAAAACAGGTGATTGTCATTGAGACTACGTACTCAAGCAAATACAGAAGTTCTCCAGAAATATGCGTTTGAAAGCAAAGGTTCTGCCTTCTGAAGACACATTAGTACATTTACTATCAAAGGTAAGAACACCTGCAGGTAGGTGCCCTCTCTGAGTGCTACGCTATCATA
>NW_007577963.1:335778-354131 GCF_000690725.1 Stegastes partitus
GGCTCCATGACTTCTGCAGAAGTGCTTCATAATTCTTAACACATCTTAGAATGGTCTTAGCTGGGCCACGTACATAGATGGCAGTCTGGATGCTGCTCTCAGCACCAGTGCACTCGATGGTCATGTGAGGCTGAGCTCCCAGTAGGTCGTGCACACTCTTGGCCAGCTGCTCGGGAGCATCTCCTTTCTTCACTGTCAGCTGGACGTCTGCACCCAACTGTTTGGCCATCGTCAGACGCTCCGGGGAGAGATCTTAAGAAAGCAGCAGAGGGTGATCAGAGGCAAAGATCTCACCAGAAGATGTTGTTTTATATGTTATTCACATAAGTTAAGTGTTTCTAAACTGTAGTTTACCGGTGACGATGACCTGTGAGGCCCCCATGGCCTTGGCCACAAGCAAAGAGACCAGCCCAATAGGTCCTGTAGAGAGAGAGGAAACAAACAACAAGCACGCTGCAGATCAGTGTTACACAACGCATCCCTTATTGGGAAAGATCAGGTGTTTCACTGCTTACAACAGATGTCCTAAACGTTCATTAACTTGTTTTCACAACATCAATGACATGTTAAATATTAAGTATCCTGCAAAGTACGCTACGGTTCACTAGCTTTTCCCTCTTATGTTGAGTCAGTATGATTCTCATGTTTGTGACCTGCTGTGTGATAATCAGACCCTTTACTTGCACAGGCATTTTACTCACATACAGCACAATCACCTCTTTCACATCAACCTGAGATGCACTGTTCATTATGCTGCTGATGGAAAATCACCACTCAAGCTGGTGACTTGTTGTATTGTGTGATTCTAGGAGGTTTGGCTCATTTATACCTGCACCACAAATGAGGACGATGCTGCCGAGGGTCACGCCGGCTCTCCGGCAGGCATGGATCCCCACAGACAGAGGCTCAATGAGAGCTCCCTCCTCAAATGTCACGTTATCAGGCAACCTGGACAGTTGAAGAGCGACAGAGGAAGGGAAAGAGGAAGATAAACTGAAGAGGATATATGCAAAGGTTAGGCAAGAGAGTCAGCGAGCAGTTGGAGCTGAGGCAACTGCACAGTAAGCTGTGATGCAAACGATTACGATCCTAGAAAAAGACTCTGACTTGTAGCAGAAGTTGGCGCTGTGCTTGTAGTATCGACACAGATTTCCATCGTCCGGAGGCGTGGCACAGAAAAAGATGGTGGGGGACAAATTATATCGTCCGCTTTTGAAATACTCGTCGGTCTCACGGGGAACACCGGGCTCGATGGCCACTCTGTCACCTGGAAAATACAAAATGAAGTTTACCGCATTAGATGAGTGTGTAAAGGTAACGGTACCACAGTGCAGCTACATGTGAATTACCACCAAAGGCCTAAAGTGAGATCATGCATCTAGATTGTGTCCATGGTGTGAAATTACAGCATCATGGACGAATATATTTAAATCATTTCACACCACTGCAGGTTAAATAATTCCTTTATTCCCCTTTCAGCAGAATAAACAGATTTCTGCAGCGCCCAGCGTAGGAGACACAGCCGTTGGTGCTTCACAGCTCTGACACTCACCAACACACTCACTTACCTACACTGAGGTGCTTGACTGCTGAGCCGACCTTCACCACCCGCCCGGCAGCCTCGTGTCCCACAACCATCGGTTTCCTAACCACGAAATCCCCGATTCGGCCATACTGCCAGTAGTGCACATCCGATCCACAGATTCCAACAGAGTGCATCTGCAGTAGAACCTCTGAGAACAAAACACGACAGACGCAGTGAGGACGGTCCAGGACAGACTAATGAGAGAGTGTGTGTTCTGACACTACAGACCAGCCTGATTCCACATCTCTGATAGATTGAACCAAATGTTAATGAACACATGCGGTGCTAAGTTCAATATCAAAGCTTACAGCCGACTAAAATAGACAGAAAATCAGTTTCAAACGTCTGATTTTGGAGTCAAAGATTTTCAGAATGACTCAGAATCAGAAGCTTTTTGCCAAGTGAGCTCACACACACAAGGAATGCAGCGTGGTGAATAAGACTGGTACACAGCAATAACAAGACAGGAATAAATACAGAAATCTAAGAAATTCTAAATAAAATATGTAAAAGAAAAGCTTGCAAATACTACGTAAATATAAACTACTGTGAAAAGAGACATAACCCTCCCTAAACAAAGTAATAAATTAGGAAACAGTTTAAATTACACTTCTGCACATGAAGCTGAGGAACTGCACATGTAGTGGTGATGCTCAGAGGGTCAACAGGAGTCTGGAGCGGTTTACTGACTCCAATCAGATAATGAGTTGAATGGGATGCCAACAGCCTCGTTTCAAAGGCACAGAAATCAATAGCTCGTTTCTCTTAAGTTTAAAAAGGAACGTGAAGTTGAACCAGAGTAGTCCGGCAGCTGTAACGCAGAGAATCAAACCGCTCAGTTAGCAGCATTTATGGACCGCATCTGATTCATACAGAACACAACCTTTGCACTGCTTATTATTATTATTATTACTATTATTATTATTATTGTTGTTGTTATATTATTATTATTGTTATTGTTGTTACTATTATTATTACTACTATTATTATATACTTAATCCCTATCTTTTTATATATAAATATAAATATACATATATATCTTTTCTATATACCCCCATTCAGAAGCCCATTTTTCATATTCTGTTTTTGCACTACTCTCCTTGTTTGCACTATTTCTTATATTTATATGTACATTTTTTACTTTTTATTTTTTTTCCTGTCTCGTATATGTGTACCTGTGTTGAAAGCTGCTATCAACGATGTGAATTTCTCCACTGTGAGATAAATAAAGGCTGATCTTATCTTATCTTATCTTATGAAGACGCACAGCTCATAAACACAGCAAAGGTTCTGTCATAACAACACAAACGTACCATGAGGTTCTGGCTCCGGTACTGGGCGGTTTTCCTGCGGACACAACAGTTGCAGTCAGTTCAGCTTGTGAATACTGTGAAGTCAACACGGTACATCGGTGGGTTTCTTACGAGCCGGAGGTCTCCCGGAGCGTGCACCACGACGGTCAGGTTCTCCTGCGCCATGACAGAAGCAGCACGGAGGTTTCAACGGGACGAACACGACCCACACGAACAACAGAGTCCGAGTCCAAACAGAAGTCTCACACTGTGCTGAACCTCAGGCGCTTCAAAGTCCAGCAGCAGCCTGCACATGACTGCTTCCTGGTAGCGGGGCCGGCACCAAAACAAAGCATCTGATTGGTCACAGCCCAGCGGCACAGTCCACTTTGCAGGGGGGGACGATACCACGTAGAGTCAGTTGACTGCGCTCACAAAATGACAACTAACACCAGCTGCTGCTTTATCCTGATTTACTTTTAAGTCGTTAACATCGATATAACGTGATGTAATGTCCACTTAGAAAACTAAAAAAAAAAAAAAAAAAAAAAAAACTTCAGGTTCACATTTTTGTTGATTTAAATACAACGTCCACTACAAGACGAGCAGTGAGTAGATCAGCCATCCTGTTTGTTAAAGCAGAAGTGCAGGATGTTGCTGTTCAACAAAACCATCTAACACAAGCAGATTGTATACATACATGTACATCATCTTATTATTATTACTTTGTTTTATTCCCTTTTTGCACTGTTTGGAAATTTATTTGTTTCTGCTATTTCTCTCTCTCTCTCTCTCTATATATATATATATATATGTACACACACGCACACATTCATACGTATATATTTTATTTTTTGTGTGTTTTATTCCTTATTCTTATTTATTTTATTAATTAGTTTCGGTGTGGAACAGGTGCACAACACATTTCTCTGTGCGTTACACCAGGTATAACTGTGTTTGTGACCAATAAAAGACCTTGAATCCTTGAATCCAGTAACACTGAGTGAACTATAGCTACAAACCAAGTCCGTTAAGCTCACAGGGTTCATTCCTGTGGCTCACATGGGCAACTACTGTGAGACAGAAGACTGTCATGACAAAATGTGGGTGCATTAGTATCACCTGTCTTTTTAATTGAAGGTTAATTTCATGAACAGAAAATTAGGGACTAAGTCAGACGGATAAAATCCTGTATTTGTCAGAAACAACACAATAATACGGACAACATTACAGAATGAGATTATCCATGTGACACGGATGTATTTTATGTGAGTGTACATTCACACAAAAATCCATGTGTGCAGAACGGCAACACAAACGTAATGAACAAATACGACTAATTTGTGAGTACATTACCGCCAGTCTGCAACTGAGAACGGCACAACACGCTTTCATATGTGTTGTCTTCATATATGTTCGCTTTGCATTTGGAGCACTGGACATAGCCGGGATGGAAATCACACAGTTCACCTGAATATTTCTGCAGGTTGTCTATGCTGACGTACCCTGTAGGTGATCACAGGCAAAAGGCATAATGAGAACAACATGAGACTTCTTCACTCCATGAGATGCTGGACAACACCACACCTTTAACATTGGTCCTTTTATTACAATTATGGGAAGACGTACAATAAACTATGTCAAAGCCTCACCTGCTAGCATGCTACCACTGCGATAGTTTCCCCAGTGACCACCCAGAGGAGCTTCTCTTTCTGAGGAGTCTGTCTCAGACGGTTCAGAGCTGCCAGCAGAGCAACAGGGACTTCATGAGTTTACAGTTCACTGAGTTCCAATTCAAAATGTTTACAGTGGAAAGTGAACATACTGGCTTCTGCTGCCTTCTTCACTGTCCTCATCCTCTGTAGGGGGACTACAACCCTCACAGGAGTCCTGTAAAGCAGGAGCCACTTCAGCTGTGCTGTTTACAGCCATTCACCTGTTTAAAAGCAGTCGGCTTGGGCGCTCACCTGTGCTACTGACTGTTCGTCTTGACGCTCCCAAATCAGCCTCCCAACCACGTTTCTCACCTCTGAAAAGACATTTAGACGACCACTGAAGTCTGATTCATCCAACATTTTATTTTCTTTAATGACAACAAATAGTCTAAGAGTTGAAGCGACCAAAGAATGACAGATCTGTTCAAACAGCTTTAGGAAACGTGAAGAAATAAAAGTATTCAGCATCTGACAGTCAAAGGAAAACAACGACAACAACAAAACATTCAAAGTTGGTTTGTGTAACAAAGAAATGTGTTCCCCAGCTTGGTTATCATCCTGAAGCCTGCAGCATGTATTTAGTATGTCTGACAGTAAATCAGTGAACATACAGGAATCCTCACCGTCCTGCACGGAGGCCGGAGGCAGCACATAGTGACCGATGGACACAGACTTCACACTCTGCCGCCGCTCACAGACGGACAGAAACAAGCTGTGAAACACCGTCACCTTGTTCCACAGGTAATCTTTGCTCTCAAATATTCTGAAAAACAGTGCAGAGCTCTGAATGGACTGTAAAACAACAGATGATGAATGTAGAGCTTTTCCATCATCCTCACCTCACAGTATCAGGACATGCAGCATCCGCACTGAAAAGGTAATCTGCTTCCCTCCAACCAGCAGCAGAACCACCCTCCAACACTACAAGAAGAGAAACAGGATTAAAACAAGCCGGCTACAGAAACACGACTTCACCTTGAGCTAAGTTATGGATCCCTTTTAAAGACTAGTCTGTGTCTAGCTATGTGTAGCTAGCATTATGTTTGGATTGTGTCTACATGTAAATTCATGAACAACCTTCCAGCTAACCAAATAATACATTTAGTTCCACTATTTCAGTGGTGGTTAATGTAGCTAGTAGCTTAGCTTAAACGTTGACCTGATATTAGTTTACTTACTCCAGAAGCAGGAGCAGGCCTGTGGCACGCTGCTGGAAAACCAGGCAGTCTTACACCGAAACATAGCCTGAACTACAGTCTATTGAGAGGGAGGTGTTAATTATTATTCTCTTTTTTGTATTTTTTTCTCCTCAAAAGCTAGAAGTTATATGACCAACTGTAACACATTAGCCGGTTTATGCTAGCACTGCTAGCCTAGCAGCTCTGTGGTTTGGCGCTAAACGGCTCTGCTGCGTTCACGTGCTGTGAAAAAGTGTCGGAAATATTATAATCGAACAGCTCGGGCCTGCTGCTCGCTAACAGAGGGGTGTGTTTGATTGCTGTTTGTTTCTCTCAAACCAGCTAACCTCAAACCTAACTACGTAAAATGAGAAGCAGCAGTCACAAAACGCAGCTGTTACCTCCCAAACACGCAGTCTGGACGGTTAGAAACCTGTTGAGCGGTTTAAGGTAAACTGCACGAACGCAGCCTGCGGAGCTGTTAATGTTATTTACGTCATTACCACCGCTAACGTGTGTATTAAACATATTTAGTGTTTGCTCGATATGCTTTACCTTGTCAGACGTGGCTGGAGAGGGGCAAAGAGAGGAGACAAGGAGTCTGAATGAACTGGCATCTACAAGCCAAGGTATGTCCAGCTGCTCTCACATTCATTCCTTCATTCATTCATTCATTTGCATTACTAAATTCAGACTTTACCAGGATGTTAGGTAGTTGTTGTTCTCACTAAGTGTAACCTGTTAAACTCACCTCCTGGTTGAATATTGTGTGTTTTCACATTATTGATGTCACTCAGGTGACCCTCAGGTCTGTTTTCCATTTACAGAAATGACAGTTTAACACAGAGAGTAAAATAATAATAATAATGAATTGAACCCAGCTCATAAAGAAAGTCATCATTATGTACGCAGACCATTTACAATAACATCCACAGTTCCTTCCAGTAGAGAAATCAGGTCGGCATTGCAAAGCTTCCTGTCACGTTTAAACAATAAAGTGAAATCCCTGCAGTCTTATTTACGGTGTTTTAAATATTAGGATTAAAAACTTACAAAAGTGTGTGAAATACAGATTTTAAATAAATAGCAAGGTTAAAACCCTACAGGATTATTAATTATGAGGATTTATCTGATTAATTAAACAAAAAGAATTGAATCACTACAAATTATACCTATAAAACCAAACAAATGCACTCTTTCCTACGACCAAGTATCTCTGTGAAAGGATCGCAGAGACAAACCCGAGAACACAAACACTTGAAGGTATAAATATGCAGACAAACTGCCTCTTTGGCTTCTTATCACCTCTGGATTATGTCATTCAGGCCCTTTCTTCCAGTTTTGTTTTCAGTGTCATCTGCATGCATTCCTTTATAAAGTCTTTCATCCTAAACAAACCATTCAGTTGCATTTCTCCATTTATTTATTGAGGTTTCCTTTTTTGTCGCTTGTGTCGTGCAGTACTGTATTTCACCACCAGATGGCAGCATTTGCAGCACATGTGACTGGTCCATTTTCTAGGCTTTGAACTGCTCAGGCTGCTAATATATTTAAAGTATAATCCTGTATTGATCAGGCAGTTTTGACTGAAGGTTATTTCAGTGTGCACAAACATTGCAGCTGGCACTGAATAACTGAGAGCGTCTAAAGGAACTGAGAACCACAATATTCTACATGCAGCCTCCCTCCTGTGCTCACTGCGATACTGAATTCATGACAGATTGGGTCTCGATGCAAAGCTTTTCCTGCACGACTCTACATCAGAGGTTGATGTGAGGTGATGATTAGTGGAAGTAAATGCATTTCCTCCAGATTAAAGGCAGTTTTGTGTTTCTAAAATGTCCGTTTTCATTTACAGCAGCATCTTGAGGTGTGTGCTGGTTTGTAGATAAACCCACATATCATCAGTATGTAGACATCAGCAGCCCCGGTTTGCGTCCTATCAGCTCCTCGGTGGGGTTGCCTGCAGGTCAGGCACTCATTGCCATCACACAGCCGCCCGCTGACTCCGTTTACGAAGCCCAATAATGTCATGTAACCTTGTGTTTTATAACAGCGGTGGCCTATAAAGGACTATATTGCTGTACAGCACTATTGCTGCTGCTGCCGGCATAACTGATGGGCTTTGCTTGTTTGAACTCTGAGAAGCCGGCGAGGCTATCACTCTGTCACACTGGGATGGGTTTTATCCCAGGATATTACAGGTCTGCACACAGGAATTGCATGGAAGCGATTGGGCACCTGGCTGTAGCCGCTCAGCTCCTGTGTGTCGGGATGTGATGCAGGCACCAAGGCTGAGCCGCTACCTGAGACCTGAGTAATGTCCTACAAACAAGCACACATCACAGTGTGCCGCCTGCTCATACCGTTAACAGTGACTGAGTTTCTTCACTCCGTGCAGCGACGACTGGTGGATGTGGTTCAAAGCAATGGTAACTCTGTTGCCATGACAACAGTGAGGCCACACCCAGTTTCTTATACCCAACCCCCCAACATGTTCGGTTCACAACAAAGCTCTGGAAAGAGGGGCTGGCTGGTGGTACAGGCACCGAGGTACAATATGAACAGAAGGATGGGAGAGGAATGGCATGACGCTGCTCTACCCCATCAGCAGGCAGCATCTTTATTAACATGATAGTAAATGTTATCAGGTATTGTTTGTCTTGCATAAAACACTTGATATCACTGGAATATGAATTCACCTCAGTGTGGAAATCATTTGTCTTCTGTTGCTTTCTGACTGAACAGACAGAAGAACGTGTGGATGAAACGTTGTCGAGCTGAAACGTGTCAACGAGCTGATTAGTAGACTGACAGAATAAATAATCTGTAACATCTGCTGTATGTGTGATGCTCGTATATTTGGATGTGGGGGAAATGATCAGTATATAAACCACCACACTGGACTGTGAACAACATGCGCTCAGCAGTTTTATTCATTTAAACAAACATCGTTCTCAAAAACAATCTTCAGATGTTTTATTCATCAGATTTTTCTATAGACGAGTGAAGCCCTAATTAAATGAAGAACTGAAACAGCTAATCAATTCATTGATTAGCAGACTGACACAGAAGTATTCTACAGATGTCAATGTGCTCTGCTCGGTGTCGTTTGAGACAGTAACTCATGTTGGACTGGACAAGACGTGCAAACAAAACATCTCATCTGCAGACATTTTATTCTCTAAACAACAGGACAAAGAACTGATCGGGTTATGATGGAGAACATAACTGTCAGCTGCAGCACAGATTAAATGGACCCGACTGATGTAAAAACACTGATGTATCGCCACACTCTTAGATTTGACGTGTCTCCTGCTCTCTGTGTGTCCTCTGATGTCCAGGAATTATTCACATAATCTCAATTATGCAAAAATGACGGGCTCTGTCCTCTTCCTCTGCTTTGTTTCTTGTTGTGCTGATTTGGTCCTTTCAGCTTGGCTCCGGCTGGACGGAGACAACGGCCTGCGGTGGCAGAGCCGGCTGCCCCGGGCTCATCCGTCTCCCCTTTGTCCCTTCTCATATTGTTCCTTTGTGCGGCAGCCTAGATTGTTGTGCTGGATTGCTATTGTTGGTGTGTTGCTGCTGTTGGTGGTAGTATTTTAGGGCTGCAGCTAATTATTATTTCTGATTTGGATTCATCTGACAGTTATTTTCTGGATGGACTCAGTTGTAGACTAATGAACTGATCATTTGGATTATAAAATATATATATATAAAAAAACAAATAGTGAGAAATGTGCAGCACATTTTCTCAGAGTCAGACCTTTGTGCTGTTAGTTTTTTCCAAGCAGTTCTAACTCAGGGGTGTTCAGATGCATAAAACTGAAGAAATCAAGCAAGCAGTCACACTGGACCTCAGAGGGCCGGTGGGCAGAGTTTAGTGGTGAGTTTGCAAGTTGCACTGCAGAAACACAGAAGGCCGTCTCCAGAGCCGGTGTTTGTCCGTTTTGGGCTGCTGTAGAAACGTTTTGTGTGTATGAAGGTCTCATTCTAACGAAGCAAAAGCTAACTCCTGCAGGTCGTAACGCTCTGATGGAAACAGCTCATCGATTATATCTTTCTGCTGCTAGAACCCACACGTCGGCCCTTTAAATGGTTCGTCGACTAAATCTGTTTCTGAATAGTTTTCTGTTGAATGACAAGCTGATAGCTCTGATGTGTTGTTGTGTCTCTGTTACATACATGTGGATGTTTTTCAGGCCTAATTCAAATACAGACATGGAGCTTCCTATAGGCGCTGTTTGGCCCGGTTTAGCTTTTTTCTTGGACACGACCTCCTCTGTGGTTACAGAGGGAGCGATGCACTAAGAAGAGCTGTGATGCTCGTGTTTAACTGGAGAGCTTTGTCCGAGTGCAGGCTGACTCATCGATGTAGTCTTTAATGGAGCGCATCATCAGAAAGCAGCATAATTAAACATCACGCAGAAATAATAATAAGAGCAAAAAGCACAGTTCCCGACCACGTGGGGGCTGTGGAGACGTGCTGTGGGCGAGCTGTCCTGTACGAGGGACGGTGATGTGTGTGAAATAATGTCCAGGGCTCCAGACAAGCTCCACGTCTTTATGAATTGCAGCTGGCTTTGGATTTTATATATTTACAGCTCCAGGACATCAGCAGATATCCAGTCAGCAGTCTCGTACAGTACTTCATCAACGGGATGGAGCAGTAAACCTTACTGGAGTTACATCATCCAGGAGTTATAGACGAGTCCATCTGCTCTCCACACCAGCGTGTCACCTTAACTTGCATTCAGCAGGTTAGTTCTGTGTTAAATGAGCAGCCTATTATCCACCCATTTCTCTCGCTCCCTATCAAGTGTCTTTCTCTCCAGCTGAACCAACAACATCAAAGGATCGCGCTTCAAATCGCAGGTGTTGAAGGATTAAGGCCACCGCAGCGTGGGGTTTTTATTCTCAGCTTCATCTTTGATGTAGTGTCTCTTTGACTCACTTGTGTCTCTAACCTGTAACATGGATTAGCAGCCCGGAGCGTCCACAGCTAAACGCTGAGCATGGAGGGCTTCATTCTCACACAGCGACAGCCAGTAGGTCCACTTTAAAGGGACAGCATTCAAGAAGTGGCACGTGTGTCCTCAATGGATTCATGTCAGGAGATGTGCAAACAACAATGAAATGGGATTAAAGAAAATATATCGTCAGATGATGTGAACTATTAGTTGTCAGAGATTTTGTCACACTGTGGTTCCATATCGGGGTAACTGTACCTTTAATGCTTAATTAGGTCATTTGATATACTGTAAAAAATAAATAAATAAAGTGTTCTGTGGGTTAGTTGGTCCACGCTGAAGCTTCTCAATCAAAGCTGGAGCTGGAGGCCATGAAACTCCCAGAAGATGACTCGATTCATTCATTTTTCTGTGGTGCCGCCGTAGTTCAACATTTGTGTGTTTTTCAGTCATATGTCTCCACGACTACCGTTTGGTACAGACAATAACGCCTCCTTTACAGTGAACAGGAACTTTCTTCCAGCGCCATCGTCCAATCAAAATGTCTCTTCGTCCTTTATTTGACATGTGGTCGTGAACACTTCAAACCAAACACCAGTGAAAATGATGTCCTCCATTAGCCTGAGCTGTGCTTTGTATTTGGTGTTATTTAGCAATGTTTACATGCATGTTAGCATGTCAGCCTGCTAACATGCTAACATACATGTTAGCATGTTAGCATGTTAGCATGCTGACATTAGCACTTACTGGAAGCATGGTGGTGAAGCCTCAGTTAGCCATTAGCATGACTGTTGACTCTAATGTATGATACGTTATGAAGTATTTTGATTTGAAAGGCACTTAAATGATCAATGCTCTTATTTGAAATGACATATAACAGGATTATGGATTCTTCTGTTACTCATCTATAGCTGGGGGTTGACATGGATAATAAATAAAGTTCTATCTAATCTAAACTAATACGTTTCTCTGGTGTTACCATCATGGGAGCCACCGTCTGTTTGTCTTTATTTATTGAGGGAATAACAAATCCTCCTGTTGTTGTTTAGAATAGGTTTGAGCTGTTTGACTGCACATGACAGAATGAACCAGCTGTAGCCTTGTGTTGGTGATGAACGTGTTGGTGATGAACGTGTTGGTGATGAACGTGTTGCTGCTGTTTGAGCAGAAAGTCAGACGTAGGCAGGCAGCTGTGGCACAGTTTTAACAATACAGACGTGCTGGAAGGTCTTCGTTTTCTCCGTCTGAGATAGATAGATAGATACTTTATTCATCTCCAAGAGAAATGTGGAGGAAGTGAGGAAGTGCATACGCTGGCAGGAGTTTTTAAAGCAACTCATTTTTATGTTATTGAACATAAAATCAAATACTGAGGGAGTCATCAAACAGAGAACGTCTTATTTACCATCCACAGGCGCATCTTGTTCATCTCACTGGAGGAATCTCATCAACAGTGACTTCATCACATTAAGAACTGAAACCAAATTGAACTAAAAAACCAAAATAGCAAAAAGTCAGAGGCAAAATGCTTTGTTTTCCCCAGTTTCACAGACTCATGCTTGTATTTCAGTGGAAGCCAAGAGGGGACAGGAAACTTTCTCCGAGTGGCTGTCGTGGTGGTGCTGGCTGTAGGCCTCATGCTGACCCTTCACCCCGGCCGGGCGTGCTGTGTGGAGGAGGGACAGGAGGGCACATTGCTCCTCAGACCGTTAAGAAGCCATGTAGACTACGGCTTCAGCAGCTTCTGACAGCAGGGTGAGAGGAAATGTCGCCGGCTCCACGGGCTTACCTTTAGGGACGCAGGCTCACTCTGAGGCGGGCGTATACTGTAGACTCATACATGCGTCACGTGCGCACATGCACGTGTTCGTACATTTGCAAGACTGCACAGAGGTGTCGGTTAGGCAACGCGCAGAGTGAAGGATGCAGCTGAACAGAGGACACCTGCGAGACAAAAACTGCCAACAGAATCAAACTTCTGACTGACTGCAGCCAACTTTGTGTCTCACCGAGGACTGTCGTGCTGCTTTGCCAGACCATGTGTGAACGCTATTTGCCCTCTTAGTTACTTCCACGATGACTCATCCTCTGGAGTTGGGAGGATGGCATCGCTAAGAAATGGCCGCTCCCTGGGGTTAGCACCATGCTGAGCACCATCCTTCTAGATTAATGACCTCGCTTCCCTTTCTTTGTTTTTCCATCATATTGTCTGACTGGCTGCTTCCACTTTGAGTTTTTCAACCTACACTTCAGAAAACTTTCTGAGGTTCTCCCCAGGGACAGTTATGGAGGATTAATTTATTAATTTCAAGTTTATTTAACTCAAAGTTTCTAATTAGTCAAACAGGAATCATTCTAACTTGTGGTCTTTGATGTGATAGGATGAACTAACTGAATGAACCCTTAGAGTTTCTCAAGCCATCATTACATTAAATTTAAAGAAAGAAAACCAGCACAACAACTTCCTAACATGTAAAGTTTTAGAGTTAGAACTTCACAGACTGTACAGACAGGATAGAAAGCTGCAATAAACAAATAGTTTTCATTAAATTGTCACTTGACAAAGTATGAATCTGCTCCTCTGGATGACAACAGGAGAGTATCTGGATAAGTCTGATTGTTGTTCATTCAACCTGTGTTTACTCTGCACTAGGAACAGCCATGGAGCTGGTTCGCTGAACGCAGAAGCCAAACTGGCAAAAGACAAGTGAAGTGAGCTCAGAGCATCATTTGTTTGCACAAAGACGGACGCTTTATTCACCAGATTAGCAAAGTCCTCCACATTTGGGTGCATTCAAAACATTCAGAACTGGAGGTCTTGTGACAGAAGGCACACAGGCCGGCTCAGAGCGGCCAGCAGGAGATTGGACAGCATGATGGTAAGTAAAACCAAGAAAAAACAGGCTGCAAGTCACAGTCAGGATCCTCATGGATGTCCACAAGAATCACCAAATAGGTTCAGTGGGTGATTCCATTCCCAGATGTTATCAAGTAACACAGCACAGAAAGGTAAAGAAGAAGAAAAAACCTAAAATAATGTAGTACGTTCCGTAGAGAAGGCTGGATGTCCACCTTTGTTTTGCTTTGTTTTGGACATGTATGCACACTGTTTGTCATTCAGCATCACAAACTTAGTTTTGTGGAATCTTAACTTTAAAACCGTTTTAGGGGCCACTGATGCCTCTTGACATTTTTATATTGCATGTATTTTGTTTTGGGCTGCAGGTGGTTCAGTGGTTAGCACCGTTAGTGCCTCACAGCTAGAAGGTCGCCGGTTGGCGTCCCGGTGAGGACACCCGGGATCTTTCTGCGTGGAGTCTCCATGTTCTCCCCGTGCAGCGTGGGTTCTCTCCGGGTTCTCTGGCTTCCTCCCACAGTCCAGAAACATGCTGAGGTTAATTGGTGATTGTAAATTGTCCGTAGGTGTGAATGTGAGTGTGCTTGGTTGTCTGTCTCTAAGTGTAGCCCTGTGATAGACTGGTTACCTGTCCAGGTGAACCTGCCTTCACCCTCAGTCAGCTGGGATAGGCTCCGCCCCCACCACCCTAGTGAGGATTAAGCGGTGGATAGGTCATGGATGGATGTATTTTGTCATTTTTAGCTGATGATTTAAGGTTCAGCTCGTTGTTGTGCCTCCACGCCTGCAGCTGCCATGACTGGAGGAGTTTCATCTTCTGGTCTGTCTTTGTCTCGGTGTCTCCTGAATGTCTGGAGGGAGTTTTTCAAACATGGCTCCAACGTTGACTCGGACTCCAGGATGAACTGATGAGACACACGAGGTCAAAGGTCTCAAAACCTGTTTTTGGCCATAACGCAAGAATTTAGGAGAAAAGTTTCACACAAACGTCTGATAGGTTAAGAAGTGATGACTTCTGTGTAACCAAAGGGGCAGACAAAGTGGTGGACACTTGGCTGGTGGGCATCCAGCTCTGAGGCAGAAAGTGTTCGATTCCTGTCCGTTCGCTGCATGTCTGTCCCCCTCAATGCCTCAAATATAAAAAACTAAATGATCTCATGCTCTGGTGCGTAGCTTAAATAATTTCATAACAACAATCATCTTATACGTTCATTTCTTCATCACGTGAGTCGAGTCAGGTCACCGTTCTTTTATACAGTACATTTAAAACAACAGATGATGAAGCAAAGAGCTTCCAACAGAGAAATAAGATCAACGTTCCAAAGTTAGCAGATTCATTTAAGGTCAGGAGCTTCCAGTAGAACAACTATACACGTCAGATAAATGTAATAAAGTAAAATATGATCTTAAATGTACTGCAGTTTATGTGTAACGCAAGAAAACCTGAAACAAAAACCATGGACCTCATGACGAGCACTGAGTCACCGTGTCTTAGGACCAGGTTTCTCAGGTGGACTCTAACGTCACCCATAACTGGATCATGAGACCTCAACTATTACTAATGACTGATGGCCACTTACAAGTTTGAAAAGTTTTCCTCTCATGCCAACAAAGTTTAAATACAGGATCACTGAAGGAGAAACCAACTCAAGTGCAGCCTGTTTCCATTTATCACGAGCCGACGTAAACAAAGAGCAGTTCTGAACAACCTAAAGAATATTAATGGACATCTGGCTTCTTTCCCTTCCCTCTCAGACGCTGTGATCTCCAGACCTGTTCCTCCTCGGTCTGCCAGTGCAGGATGCCGCTGTCTAAACACAGGCTCCATCCTCTTCTTATAACACACAACCCTTCTCTTGGCAGCCTCTCTTAAACCTATATGTCTGCTTTCTGTAACCTGTCACAGACTAAATATGAGCGAGTCTAAACTGTCCTTCTTCTGTGAAAAGCTTCCGTTTTTAGTTAGTCGACAACAGCAGCATCCAGCGACTCTAATGAGAAAGGAATGCCAGAACTCACAGGAATAGTTTAAAAATATGCTCTGCTTTGCACAAGGTTGCTTATTTTACGAGTTTTTTCGTGCTTGCCAAGGCCGAATAGCACAGAGGCCGAGGCTATCATTATTGTGGCAAATTCTAAACTGTTGAGACTTTTCTGCCAGTCTGTGTTACTGTTATAGATCTCCCCTAAGAGGCAGCGAAGGCAGGGGACAGGCCGGCTGGAGTTCTACACAGAGGAACGCCATTTGGTCAAAGTGTTTCTGACTGTTGCTCTGCATGCCTCCGTGGGGCAGGAAAATACAACGTGAGTCACGACACAGTCAAAAAGCCCCCGACTGAAGCTAATTTACCTGGGGTCACTGATGATTTCATCACTAAGCTCTCACTCCCAAACTTAAACTTTCTGCTGATGACCTCAGCGATGATAAAAAGGCCGGTTCCCTCCAGTGAGGACAGCTCGTTTATTCTGCTACCGAAGCAAACGCAGAGACTTTCAGACACAGCAAACGTTTATGTCATAAATGAAATACGAAGAGTGTTTTATTGCAGTGCTTTCAAACTGAAAACGGTTATAGCCTTAAAAATGTCTTCAGCTGTGGGTGTTAACGGTGAGAAGGATGGAAGTAACAGAGCTTCATCCTCTGGAGAATGACTGGTCTCACCTACTGCAGTGTGAAATCAGGAGGATAGGAAGTTATGGACAGACCAGTTAAAACATTTTCTTCACCAGTAGGAGCTCTGGTCTGAGGTCAATGGATATTCAATGTGAGGCTGCAGGTGTCTCGGTGGTTAGCATCGTGGCCTCACAGCTAGAAGGTCGCCGGTTGGCGTCCCGGTGAGGACACCCGGGATCTTTCTGCGTGGAGTCTCCATGTTCTCCCCATGCAGCGTGGGTTCTCTCCGGGTTCTCCGGCTTCCTCCCACAGTCCAGAAACATGCTGAGGTTAATTGGTGATTGTAAATTGTCCGTAGGTGTGAATGTGAGTGTGCTTGGTTGTCTGTCTCTAAGTGTAGCCCTGTGATAGACTGGTTACCTGTCCAGGTGAACCTGCCTTCACCCTGAGTCAGCTGGGATACGCTCCGCCCCCCAGCACCCTGGTGAGGATTAAGGTGTAGAGATGATGGTTATGAGTTCTGTTTTACTTGCTACAGAACCTTCAGACGTTTTGCTGCTTTAGGTGAACTGCAGCAGCCTGGACTCGCTCTCTTGCCTGGACGCTTGTTGAATCTAAGTTTTATTCTCCCTCCAGATCTTTTCTAAAATTCAAATAACTGGAAAATGAAATCCCTTTGCTGGACACGTTGCAGGTTAAAGCATTTGAATGGGACATATTTGACCTCTGGTTTCACATATTTTCCTCCTGATGCTTCCTCCATGAAGCCCTCTTGGATCATTTCACCTAAACAAAATGTTTATGGAGCCATGTGACCTGCTTATGCCCAAGGTGATTCCTGTAAATAAAAGCACATAAATGTAGTACTTCATAGCATTAGTGGACGTACGGTGCATCACTCTGATCGATGCTGCTACTTTGCCACAGACCAGGAACTTAGTTTTTTCTGAACTGATTTGTTTTTGTCTGAGCTGAGTTAAACTATTATTAACAAAGGCCTCACTTTGCACAAATGTAAATCCAAAACTTAGCTGAACTGAGATCAGCATTACGAGCTTCTCAGAATGAAGGGAGTGAAGCATTACCAGGATCCAGGAACGTCCGGTCTGTAGAAACAGGACACAAAGTTCCCTGTGCTTGTATGTCAGACTGTGCATACGTTTTTTCAGAGCTCTGTTCACAGCAGCACAAGGGCAAGCATTTTTCATTTCACACCCAGGCTGGAGCTCGTGAACGCTCTCTTGTGTTGCAGTTGTTGGTTCAGGTTACCTCTGCCGCTGGCGGGAAGTACTCCTGCTGTGACCTTGACCTTGGCCTGCAGATCTGCTCGGTGCAGCAGAATCTCTCGCTCTCGCTCATCCTCCCTCCTACACACATGTACTCACACACTCACTCAGACCTATATATACACACACATATATATATATACACACACATATATATATACACACTTGATCAGTTTGTACCCAGGTTTATTGCACTTCTTAGCATGCCAGTGCTGTGCAGGTTTTCACCAAGTCCTTGATGTATGCCAGTGTTGATGCAAGAGCCTGTCTGAAGCCTGCTGGAACCAAAGATGATCATGATCAAAGATACTAAATAGTGTTTATTAATGATTATTGATATAAACAGTGAAATACTAATGCTGTACATACATTTCTTTACTGTACATTTTCCTATGAGCGGGTAAAGCTTTTCTAGAGTTGTGTAGATTTAGCTGCCAGCATCCACCCAGCCTCACTGATTATCGGCTTCATTAGAGTGACTTCCTCACTATTCACCACCTTTTTTTTTTTAAATGAAAAATGGCTAAAAGCTTGAAGGCATAATGTTCAGGTTCTCTATTCAGACATGTAGAGTGTGGTTCTTATTACCTGACAGTTTCAGCGACAAACGCTCGCCTTCTTCAGAGATGACAACTGACATCTCCTTTTGACTCCTATGGCAAAAATAAGTGCAGCACTTAGTGGTTCAGTATATGCGATAAAGGATTTACACGCTAATTGCTAATTATCGATCTTGTATGTAACGTGTGTGAGATCTATCCATCTATCTATCCATCTATCTATCTATCCATCTATCATCTATCTATCTATCCATCTATCTATCTATCCATCTATCATCTATCTATCTATCCATCTA
>NW_007577963.1:354364-363173 GCF_000690725.1 Stegastes partitus
GTGTGATTTACAGAAAACTAGCGTTTGAGATAAACGGCTGCCGACTCATAGAGACTGTCTCCAGTGAAGGTCGATATACACAAAAGAAAAAACTCACTTAATGTTGAAAGACAGCAGCTGTACAAGGTTGTGCATCTTGTTACTGAGTAAACCAGGAGACGTCTATTTCATAAACACTGGAAAACATATTCAGTTGGATTCCATGCCACCGTCGAGGACGCCGTCCATCCTTCAGACGTCCCAGAACAAGGCTGCTGATGTAACAGGCTACTTGTTGGTATGCATGTTCCCCTGTTGCATGCTGGGCTCTGACAGGGCTCCTGGACCAGTGCTTTTCTCTCAAAAGTGCATCAGCTATGTGTAGTCGGGAGTCGATTTTAAAGTTTGCGTTATGTAAGAAAGCATCACACTGTGCAGCCGTAGCGATCGGAGGCAAAGAGCTCTTCTGCACGGACTCGCAGTAGCAGCTCGCACACTCCTGTCTAAGCGACTAGCGCACCGCTTTCTGAGCTCTCCATCCTCCTGGTTTGTTTCTGACATGCAAGCCGACTGCACCCGCCATGCTTTGCTTTACTTGTTCACTTTATTAATTGACTGACAACCCACAGAATCTCATATCGAGCGCTGCTTGTACCTGCGCTGGACGCTGGATTTCTGTTTTCTAAAGAGAGACAAAGCACAGCGCTGCTCTCCTGCTTGTTATTTTGCTTTACAGAGCAGCTCTATGTTACAGCAAAGGCTGATACAAGAAATGAAGTGTATGCAGTTCAGAAAAAACAACCTTTAAATATTTATTAAGTAGATAACGCTGTTAAATATTTACCAAAAGAAAGAGTTTACCACCAGTGGAGGCCTATCAGAGTGTCCCTTTCAACCCCAGTATCCTATTATAAGGTAAATCTGTGTTACATGAAGCCTCCAATCAGGTTGTTTTAAAGCAGATTTAGGAAGTCTTTAATCTTACATCAGTCCTGTGCTGTTCTTGTTTTTGCTGTTTGTCTGAGGAAGCACGACAACACAGGAGCAACGTTCATATAAACACACCGGAGACATTAAAGAGCAGCCAGAAAGTGGCACCAAAACGAGATCTGATATGTTTTCCTGTTGTTTCACGTTCATGAAGGAAACATCAGGCAGCCATGCTCGCTGTGATCGGTGCACTGTTTACTGTCTGAGGCGTGTTTTCTGCCAGAGACCTTCTTTAACCACGTAGGCTGAAGGAGAAGGGCTCTATGATATTCTTTACGTACAATATTGTGGTGATTTCATACCTCCAGCCAGAGCTTGTTTGATGAGCAGCAGAGCACAGAGGTACGAGGTAATACCCGCTGAAGCAGCACGCTAGCAGATTGCCACTCTATATACCCTGCTCACATAAATGTAGGCATACACAGATGGTGTAGTACTCAATTTTCACTCTTCACTGAGAATGGTGTGATAAGATGCACAGCGACAACCTACACGGCACACAAATAACAGCGCATGGCAGCACCTACAGCGCTGTGTACGTACACACAGCCCAACACGTGCGTGATTAGTGGGGGGCGGGGAAATCTAAATCACTTACACTGATGAGCCGCACCGTTAAAAACACTGACAGGTGAGGTAAATAACATCGATCATCTGGTTACAGTGCAAGCTTGTGCTGGGAAGCCTTGGGTCCTGGAATTCATGTGGAGTTTTCCTTTGACATGTGCCACCCACCTAAACAGTGCTGCTGACCAAGCACACCCGCCCATGACAGCAGCAGAGGCAGCAAGAATCCAAGGAGTGACTCCAAACTGCCCCCATCCCAACCCCATCGAGCCCGACCCACGGAGGCCCCAACCCACAACCTGCAGGACGCAAAGGATCTGCTGCCAACCTCCCGACTCCAGGCACCACAGGACGCCCACGGAGGTCCCGGGTTCATGCCCCGACAATTCAGAGCAAGTCTGGCAGCACGAGGAGGACATGCAGGTGGTTTTAATGTTGTGGCTGAACAGTGTGTGTCTCATCTACTGTAATACAACTCTGAGAACCACATCCTGTCATGTACACGAGTGCACCTGTAGGAGTGTTAGCCAGGACGTCACTTAGAAAAGCAAGTATGCTCAGTCAACCTTCAGTAAGTAATGAAGATCCTGGGATCGCAGCGTCTCTTTAGTCAGTCTTTCAGGAGCCATTTATTAGCTCAGGAGCGCTGAAGGTTGAGCCAAGGAGGTTTTGACTAAAGACGGCGGAGCTTATCACATAACCCCTCTATTACTTATTCTATATTCCTCGTCTCTTTTCTCATGCTGTCGAAGTCTTCTGTACCTCCCAAGGGCAGCACATTGATTTCAGACTAAGGAGCCTTCATGACTTTATTCTGGGACTTTTAAGATGCTGTGCCTTTTAGGAGGTGGTTAATGGACGGAGCTCAACTTAATGTACGGCGAGTTCTTTGTCTTACTATTGAACAGTGTCACAGCAATGAATGGACACGCTCTTAGAAACCTTTGTGGGCCATCTATCACCCACTCCTCTGTCTGCTAGACACCAGCACCACGTAGGATTCAGTCAGACTGCTGGTACCAGGAAAAGTGCATTTTGGAAGTTTGCAGCGTCTTTCATTGAAAATAATGCCGATTATAATTCATGGCAGTTTGTACAGAAACAGTTAGAAAATCTGCAAAGCTTTACATTACATGTGCTCAATCTGAAGCTTTATTCAGGAGCTGAGACTGAAAACGAGGAAACGACAAACTTGGATGTGTCCAGAGGCGACGGTCTGAGACGAACACGTCGTATCTCGGATGTTTAATCTGTGCAAAAAAAAGACATGAAGTTTTATGGGATGCTATTTAGTGGACCATTTCTTTCCTGGAAACACAGACTTTCTACATTCTTCTGGTTGTCTGGCAACATCACATAACTTCCAGGACTGTTTGTCTCTACCTTTAAAGCAAGCTGACAGTCTGACAGCATAAAAGTATTTGGTCACATCCGCCACAAGGTTTGTCTTCATTTAGCTGGAAAACCTCCAAACAGGCAGCAGATGTTAAACTGTGATTCTTTACTGTGTCCGTAGAGTTTCAAAAGTTTATTTTTAACATCTAGATGTAATGAGAAACTGAGCCGATGATTGAAGATTTGGGTTTCGGTGGATTTGGTGACACCGGGTAAATAATGGTTGTCGCATCAGCTGAGTTTATATAAAACTGTTTATGTCATTTTTTATACAAAAGTCTGAAGAGGAGAACAAGGCTGCCTTCAGATCGTGGATTAAAACGCGTTTATGTTGTATCGTCACAGATGTTAGCATCAGAGGAGGCGACCCAGTACTTACCACTGTGGTGTGGTAAACATTGTGTTACCTGTAAACAGGCTTTCTAACGGGACAGAGACCTGCTCCGCCCCCCACAGGCCCTCTGTGCTCCTGTTCATCACTTACCTCAGCAAATCCGAGGCTACAGGGACACTTAGGAGAGAAAGTCTGCACCTGGCAGACTGTTAATAAAGGTGACAGTGGGAGGTGCAGGAGGGAAGGTGTCAGACCCGCTGACTGGAGGGACGGCTGCACCAAGCGTCACTTTCCTGTCAGGTGGCACCGTCCCTCAACGCCTACCGCCCCATAGACTCCAACAATTCTGTTCCCTCTGCAACTGTCAGGCAAAAACATCTGTTCACACGTGTATCCCTCTTCTAGTGGAGCCGTGCTCGCTTTCCGTCCCTGCACCCCCTACACCCCCGAAGCCGCTCCATAAATCACTGTCTGAGCAGCAGCAGCAGTCATTTAGTATCGCTGGGCTCCTGGCAGTCATTCCCGGCCTCTCATTCTGTTTGTCTTCCGCTCAACCTCTAGCACCTCGCCACCGCCGTGCTCCCTCCTAAAAGAGTGTGATGCTGCGATTTCAAAAAAAAAAAAGAAGTCAGCTGTTTTGCACTTATTGCTCAGCAACAGATGGAGGGACTTTGTCATGGCTGCAACTCGGACGTGTATTTATCACATTTCTAACCTTAAACCTTGAGCAGAGACGACACCCAGCCAGCAGCGGACTGAGAGCAGCATATTGTGTGTAGGCAGCGGCTGCTACCGAGTTGTGTTGCGTGCGTTTCACATGCAATTTTTAGGCAACAACAACATCAAGCGCATTCACTTCAACAACTGTTTCATTTACATATTGCATTACCCTTGGTTGGATTCATACACTTCATGCTTCATCCTTTGCAGAGCTCCGTGTGTGCCTTCTTATCACATCGGCGCTCTGTGGAAGGTCTCACACACGTCACAGGCGGGTTTTTATCATGCAGATACAGACATTAGTTACCGCTGCTCTCCTCTATACATTACAGCCCAGACCTATACGTCACGTTGTCATTCAAGCATAAATAATTTGTCCTCTTGCGTTTTTTTTTGTACCCTGCATACAAACTTAAGACGGTCGCATGCGGTTTAGCTTTAGCTCGACCTCCCACATACATTTCATCGTTATATAACTGATCCCATCTATTGTCTCTGGTAAATACACAAATAAATAAATTTTAAAAAATATAACGAGCTCTGTCTAATCATGCAAAAATATACCATTGTTAGAAGGTCTTGCGTCCCAAATCTGTTTGGAAATGGACCCAGTGCAATCTCAGATCTAATTTTAGCTCCACATTTACAATCCAAATTTTAAAAGGATGTTCTCCACAGTGACATCGTGCCACTGCCTGTATTACTTCATTTTGTGCCACGTTTTAGGAACATTTCCACGTATGTAGAATAGTTATATGCTGAGGTTGTTGTACAGAAACAACTCTAGCCTGATCAGCATGTTGTACATGAGGATTTTTCATAATGGTTTGATTTTAAATGGTGTAGCAGCACAGTAAGGGACAAACCAGGAATGATTTTTGTTGAATTCAAATTAATTTAAATGAATTTGTGCCAAAAGATAGTGATTATTTTCTTTATAGATCCATCCCATGTTTACTAGTCTCATCTATGAAACATCAATATAATAAATCATCAGAGGAACTTCTGACTGTTTTTCTGTTTATTGTTAAACCGAGTGACTGCTGCAGCTCCACCTGACAGTGAGCAGCTCTTTGCAATATGCCTGTTCAACTTACATCATTTTGCTTTTGAATATGAAGCCGTATCATATGTCAGGGCCACCGTAGCCAGGCTGAGAGCCAGTGTTGCTGTGGAGCAGGTCTGGCATTGAGAAATGAAAGCTCTGCAGTGGAGTGTTGAGTTACAGGATGCATCTACGCTGCACTGACTGCATGTGTTCTTTAGGACATGAGTATCCTGGTTGTGAGTCTTATCCCGGTTCTGATGTTTACATGGAACACAGAAGAACCTGGTTGTGCGTATTCCCATCTGCATGATAAATACTAACATCCCTGCTACTGATCGTGGTGTTTGTAAGGGCTCGCTTGATGTTTCCAAACACAAACCATCCATTTTGAAGTGCATCATCGTGACTGGAGCGGCTCTTCTGCCTCCTCCTGTTTCACTTATCAAGGTTGTTTTGCTCTTTCATCACAGAAGGATCACATTTAGTTTCTTCTGAGCACATTCAGGAAGCTGGATGAGAATCACAACAGGATCCCACAATAAAAAGGGAACCTTCATGAAGCTGATTGTGTGTTGACACACTCACTGACCTGTGGCCTACAGACAGTCTTCACTGCTAGTGACAGATAACAGGTGGGCGATGGCACACGGCGGCCACTCACTGACTAATTTCTGTGCTGACACAGACGTAATAATCCGTGTGCGTATGCTACGATATGCTACGATATGCTCAGCTGATGCCGTCCATGTGTCTCCTCCTGCTGTGTGCTTGTCGGTGTGCCTTGTGCATGAAAGAGAGGCAGAGCAAGAGTGAGACAGGAGAACAGTCCAAGGCTACAGATTTAATCTGGCTGCTGTGGTCATGTGATTAATCGTGGCCAGGGGCCAGGGGATAGTGTAATTTATGGTGAGGGGGGATCAACACATTTGGATGGTTGCTGCTCCTGAGGGAAATCTCACTCTTAAACCAATCCAGCATTCTTCTCCATCTCTCCCTTACCCACCGTCATATCACAGCTGTGACAGCCGGGTTTTGGGCAAGTTAGCCATTTTTATCTGTGACTATATTAAGATGATGAAGTAGACTCAGAGCGTGGTGATGTTAAAATGCATCCTGAAGAAATGCAAATATTGAAACAAGAAATAACTTGGACCGCTCAGCGTTTCTGTGGGGAGAGACCTCGAGAATCTGTTTTGAATATCTGGGTTAATGGAGCCCGTAAATGTAGTTTATTACCAGAGCTTACAGAGAATATCGACAGTCTGCTGAGGAGAGTGCATCCTTCAGTCTCCACTGTCCTCCTGGCTTCAAACCATATCAGTGCTGTGGTGACTTCAGTCTCCTTCAGGCCACTGGTGTGTGTGTGTGTGTTTACTTAATCCTCTTCCCAACCCCAAGAACTGTAAATACACATCAGAGGAGTTGGAGGAAAACCGAGATGGGGCGTGTTGTGAGTCTTTTTTTGGGTGAATTTTCTGTTGTTGTTGTCATCGCTGCCAATATCAAGCCGTGCTGATAGCAGCAGTTTTCCCCCTGACCTTCCCCACCAGCTGCTCACCAGCTCGCCCCGTCCAACAGGACTTACCTGCCTTTGCACTGGCTGTCTGACTTTTCTCCTTGGCAATTTTATTGTAGTGTTATTCATTCCTGATAGAGTTTATATCTAGATTTACTTTTCCCGGTGCATGGGCCGTCTCAGGAGGACTGTGGTTTATACACTGTCGCTCTCCCTTCCTTCATTCTGTTTATTAGTCTGAACAAGTATGTAAATACAGAGACAGAGATGTGCTGTCTCACGTCCTGGTGCAGTTTCATTGTAAAAATGTGGGATGCTATGCAGCTTCACTGCCAAATTGCTTAATGGTTAATGGTCCTGCCCAGTGGGAGTCTGTGAACTCTCTGGATGATTACATTCTGCAGCATTTCACTGGGCGCCAACCAGTACGGGTTGTTCAGGCCTGATACCAAATATTAGTAATCAAGGAGACTGATATTTAGAACCGATATATAACGATCAGTGACATTTAAAACCACTTGTGTAATGTTGTGCGGCTCTGACCCACTGGGTCATCGATGCACCATCTCCTCTGGTGTCCTTTGACATGCTGGTGGAGCATCCTGTGGGAGCTGTGCTTTGAGGAGTTTGGTCTCTGTGGGTCAGACTTGTTCTGGAGCGTCCCGTGAATGTCCAAATCAATTGAGATCTAAAGTGGCTGAAACCAGGCCAACACCCTGGACTCTTTGTTGTGTTCCTCGAGACATTCCTGAACAGTTCTTGCGTTGTGTCCTGCTGTGACAGACTGCTGGTGTCGGAGAGCTGTTTCCTCTGAGGGCGTGTGCTGAGTGGCCACCAGCGTTTAGGTGGTCCATGTCAGAGGAACGTCCACATGAAGGCCAGGAGCCGAGGTGTCCCAGCAGAACATCAGAGCCGCTGCCCGTCAGTGGGTTTAATGTTACGTCTGATCGAAGCACGTGTTCAGCATAAATGAAAAGTCAGAATTTCAAACAACACAAATCACAACTCAAACCTTCTGAAATGCTTTCGTTTATTTATGTTTTACAGATGCTTAATTAAGAGACAGCGTTCAACGTTCATCCTTCTGTCGAGGCGTCAGCGTGTTATTTCTGACACGTCACTAACGGGACGGTCCGGTGAGCGTGTCGTCGCTCAGAGTGGTGACGGCAGATAGCCAGAGGCCGCTGCATCACAGCCAGCGCAGGACATTACTAAATTCATTTATCTGATTTAGAGTCGATAAAAAACAAATAACAATAGTGATAATTGAAAAAATGCTGAATATCGTATCCAGTATTCCAGTTATTGGACGTGGCAGCCAGGTGACCCCTGATGCTACCTGTCTGACAGGTGTCACACACAAACAGGCCGGTGCACACGGCCTCCTCTCTGTGCCCTCGTCCTTGAGTAGTCACTAAAGACTCATGTTTACTGAGCATTTAAATCTGACACCGAATCAATCACTGAATTGATTAGCATCCGTGGAGACTCCATGAACTATAGGCCCCTAAAGGGTGAGTAAAAGTAACCTGAAGCTGGCGCTCGCTCTGGTCGGCAGTACGGGATCACATACATGTAAAGAATAGAACACGTCATAGAAAAGCAGCATCTGACTCATCTGTATTAGTTTTAAAGACATGTATTTATACTTGTCGCTGTTATGACGTGTGATAAAATAACTAACGAGGTAAATGACCTGGACTCATTTGGTGGTGTACTTTTGTCCTTTCAGGACTGTTTCCTAATTAGCTTTGCTTGGCTCAGTTTCACTGAGCTGCCAGTGAGATAATGTTGGCTCGCCTCCTCGTTCAGTCCAACCTGCAGAGCAGGACTGTGTGGCTACTTAAGGAGATTGAGATTTAAGCAACAAGGTAAGCAGTCGTATGAGATGAAAACAAGCTGCTGGTCAAACATGAAACCAAACAGAAGGACCGTCATCCATCCTGAAGATCCTTCTGGTGCCCAAGAGTTTGATCCAGAAAAATATTAATCAGCTAATATAGAGGTTAAAACAATTAACTTATATGTTCATCAATAGTCATTTATAGTAAAGAACTTTACCTTAAGGCTACTTTAAATGTACTTTTCAAACAGTTGTGACCTTTATTTATCAGAGATTATCGGTCGACTTGGTTTTCCAAAGAACCTCAAACGTACCAGACAGGCTTTGTATCCTGTATCCTGTAATATATGTGTGGTGAGATAAAAAGCACACATTTATTAAATTAAATGGAACTACAGTGTGTGTAAAAACCCAACT
>NW_007577963.1:364206-391520 GCF_000690725.1 Stegastes partitus
ATAAGTAGGATTATACACTTGAACTGAAAATGCTTTTTTAATGTCTGTCTGACTGATGCAGTGAAAAATGAAAGTGTTGGTGTTAAAATCTGAGACAAGAGCTGATGGCTGATGAGCACACCTTGCTATTTCTGTTTCCCATCATCATCCCTGCCTGTTCAGCCTGCTGCTGCTGCTGCTGCTGCATCCTTCCTGATCTCCACTTTCATCACATTAACTGTATTCTAATCACTCAGAACATCCTATAAATAAATAGACACCTTTCTGTTTTTTACAGTCCTGAGATTTCACTCAGCATCAGTTAGGTTTCCCTCTCTGCTATGACATAGCCAGCTTCCTCCCTCCTCCTCCTCCTCCTCCTCCCTCCTCCTCTCTCCTCCTCCTCCTCCTCCCTCCTCCCCCCTGCTCGCGCTTCCCTCTCTCGCTCAACACACGCGCACTCTCCATCCACCTCGCAGACGTTCTGGGTGCCGTCGCCGCTGCATCCTATCGCTGTTTCTCTCTGTTTTTTATTTTTTTTATCTTCCCTGTGTGAGTCTTTCCACAGAGACAAAACCAACAAAGAAAAGAAAGAAAGAAAAAAAAAAGAAAGAAAGAAAGAACAAAAAGTGGCCGCTACGAGGGCGGACCACAACAATGACCCGGTCCTGACTAAAAACTGAATGGATTAGGCAATCTATTCTGAGCGCTAATGAGATTAGAGAGTCAGCGCAGACATGGGTCACGGCGGCGTGGTACCTTTCTGTGAGCTCCTCGGGGAACGTTTTCCCCGTCAGCGGTCCTCCCGATGTGGAAATGGCGTTTCTGACACGGAAGATGCCGCGGATGCCAGGGGACAATAGCAGACACTTGAATGCACGCTCACCTGTGCCGCTTCTGTGGCGCGCGGATTCCTAGAAGTAGTAGAAGAAGAAGAAGAAGAAGAAGAAGTAGCGGCTGTTGTTCTAGTAGGAGGAGGAGCAGGAGTGGTGGTGGTAAAGGAGGACAACATGAAGTACCAGAAATACATCACGGTGATGCAGATGGCCATGGGAGTGACAGCCTCCAACAAAGACTGCCTCCCCGCTAAGAGACAGCTGTGGTGAGTACGGAGGAGGAAGAGGAGGAGGAGGAAGGAGGAAGGAGGTGTGTGTGGGGGGCTGAGGTGTGTTTCAGGTGGAGGAAGCAGCTTTAAATGAGCCTCTGTTGACATGGACAGCTTCCCCTCTGCTCTGCCTGTTGAAGTTGAAGCTCCTCCATGTATTTATGGTTTCTGAGCCTTCAACAACTCTCCAGACATGTCGGCCGAGCTCCGGCTCTGGCTCCACATCTCTGTCCTCTCTTTCTGCTGTTTGTTGTGATCCGCGGCTCAGGCTTGAGTTTCTCGTGCAGCGGTCACACAGCAGGTGTGTTCACAGCAAAGCTCGGTCCAGCAGCCACAGTCCGGCTCCGAACCGGCTCCGAACCGGCTCCGGCTGCACCTGCCTTCCTTCCTTCCTCCTCTTTCTGCTGTCATTTGGATGATGTGTTGTTTGTGCTCCCTCCCCTTGCTTTCTATTCCTGATGTAAAAAAAAAAGAAATGTGGGCTGATTTCTGCTCTCATCACTTATTCAGGAGCTTGTGGCCACCTGCATGTAGATCACAGTGTGTAGGAGCTGCTCTCCTCTCATTGGCTCTCATTTGAATGTGTCCACCTGGTCTCATCCAGGTCTCCATCATGGTTCCTGTGGATCCAGATGTGTCCACCAAACCATTCCTGTTCACGAGCTGCTGTCCTCCTCTGGAGCTCAGCTCGTGTTTGTCTTCTCATCCTGCCATCTCTCTTCTCTTCATGTTACACCACAATGGCCTCGAAGTACTAAAAAATATTCCATCTAGAAGCTCCAAAAACCAAACGTCTTCAGCTTTATTCAACGTCAGACTAAAATCCAGAAATATTCATTTTACAGCAATAACAGACTAAAAGCTCTGATGTTTTCATGTTCAGTCTGTTGTTTAAGTCGTATTTTTTAAATCAGGACTATGAACGCTCTCTGGCTTTATCCTCCACAGTAACAGGATCCTCTGCTCTTTGTGTTTTTTGATGACAAACTGAATATTTTTGGGTGTTTTGGGTCAAAACCAGACACATGTAGACGTTGTGTTGGGTTCTGCGTCACACAACTTGTTAATTTATTGAGAAAGTTTTGGTAGCAGCTCCTACAAAACAGGAAACTGGAACGTTTTCACATCGGCTACGACAAAAACAACAAGCGTCTGATATTATTATGTGTGAACCTCTTAAAGGAAGAGTCACATCTTAAATGTTAATTCAATTACTTAACAGCGTGCCACTTGACTTAGCGATTAATCGACAAATTGCTTCGTAGCTCCATTTTGTAAATGAGGTTGGTCGGTATGAGGGAGCGAGCAGCGGCAGCCTGTTTACCAGGAAGCCGCCAAACTGCAGCTCACATCAAGGTGGACTGTTGAGTCTGTTCCCTCGGCTAATTGATATTAGGAGCCTCATTAATAAGAAAAGAGAAATCAAAAAAACATGACACAGCAGAGTAGTGTTCAGGCTAATTATAGGATCTTATTACAACGAGCACATTCAGTCCTTCGTCTGTAATCCACATAGATAACATTAAGCGTGAGGCACAATCCTGGCAGAGTGGCATTACTTTACAGTCAGAGGACAAACAGACGTTTAATGTAATGGCTGTCCGAGCTCATTTCAGAGCGCTCCATCCTATGCATGGGAACAAATGGCTTCAGAACTTTGACTGAATCAGAAATTATCTGGCGAGGGAGAAGGATGGCTTTTCTCCTCTTAGCTCGTGTGACTGCTGTCAAGTGTGTTGCGAAGGACACAGTGGTGATTTGGTTTTGACACTTCTCCCTTAAGAGAGGCGCGGTGGTATGTCTGGGGCCATCACATCACGGTGGGGGAAGGGACACGGCCATTAAAACAGGATTACTGTATCGTCTCCGACAGCCACTTTAACGGAGGGAAGCTGAGCCAGCGTGTATCTGCAGTGTGCGTTTCATGGAGACACTCGCATGCCATTTCTGTCTTTATTCGGAGTCAAGTCAGAGCACAGAGTCAGTGGACTCGCATGCACACAAGTCAGCGACTTACTGAGAAGACTGAGGCGGTGCTGAGTCGGGTCGGGCCTTTTGCAGGAGCTCAGTTTGGACCATTTAGAAGATAAAGTTTACATGAGTTGTTTGATGGATGAGTATTTGTCCAGATGTGGGTTAAGCGTTGGACTGATGGACTTTACCTCCATTCATCCACACATCGATCGACCCATTTTTAAAACCACCCTGTGAAGGAGGCATATTTATATCATATTTTAACAGTTTTGAAAAATATTTTTGCTGTTGATGATTTAAAAATAATGATTACACTGATTCTACACCTGTTTAGGTGTCAGAGTTTTTTGAGGTGATTTTGAAGAACTGCAATGTGCTGAATCCAAACATGACACTGGTTCTGTTCAATGAGGTCAACGTTGTGATTTGATGAAACCTGCGATTTACTCGTCAACTCACACTCATCAACTTGTGGATCATCTAGCTCATGAAAAGGATTAGAAAATGAATTTTTTCCTCTAAAATATGATTTCAAACGAGAAATACTGAAATAAATCAATCGCTAATGTCAACAAATGTAATTGATTTATTGGTAAAATTGATTTATTTAAATCCAGTTGGCATAAAAACCCGACCTGATACAGAAAGCAGACGTCATTGTTGGACTCAGCGCTGCACAAATGTCCTAAATCAGTTAGAAAATCCTGGAAACCTTCAAAACAGTATGTTTTTGTAACCCAGTGTCGTCCTTTTTTACGTTTTAGTTTAAAAAAGTCATCATTAATAAATACAGATTATTTGTGTGGATATAATTTGATTTTTTAAATTCATTTTTTAAAGAATATTAAATGCAATTTAATGCATCGTTTTATGTAATTTGACAAAACTGGAAAAAAATAAAGATAATGTAAAAAATGTAATTAAAACGTACAGTGAACAGATGTGAACTAACTTCAGTTTTTACAGTGTAGAGGTGGTTTGGTTTCAGTCCATCATTGCTGGTTACCTCTAGGACCTGTGAACAGGTGACACCTCGATGACACGGTGAGATAAGAAGCTGGTGGTATTTAGGAGATTCCTGACTGTATGCACACGACTCTACGGATTTGCTCAACAGTTTGAACCGAACGTGGCTTGAACCTGAATGCAGTTTAATCAAATTGGGTGAAGATGCCAGAGTACCGTCTGCTCTGTGTGTAGCTTCAGTTCATGTCATACGTTTGATTTTCCAAGTTGTGCTGAAGGACACGATGCAGAAAAAAACGTCCTCCTGGAGGAGCAGCATGATGAAGGACTGACTCACTTACTCTCAGGTAATGGGAGCTGATGTAGTTGTTCCTCAGAGGAAACAAGGAGTCAGAATGGAGAAATTACTTTTCCCTGCCAGCAGATGAGGGGTACAGACGAGGCGGCGGTTGTGCGCCAGATGGTTTTACGATCCTCCAAAACACCCCCGTGATTAAAAATCTACTTCCATCCATCCATCATCTTTACAGAACAGTTCATTGCACCGACAATGCAATAAACATTCACAAAATAATTACGTCTTTATCATTTTGAATGCATTTTAAGTGCTGCAGGTTTAGAAGTGATGAGTGCATATGTTCACCATTTGCCGTGCAGCGCTCCTGAGGCAATAATATAATAAAACGATGTGGGGAATAACACCAGCGTCTTGTGTGTGTGCGTGAGGACCGCTGTGTAGCTACAAAGCTCATTCAGAAGGTGGCTTTCATACCAAGTCACCTGGAATTCATTCGTCCCCGTCGTAATGCTCCGTCTTGCCAAAGGCGGACATAATAAAAGAACTGAACCTGAAGACATGCACTCAAAGGCCACATCTAAAAACTCCAAGACTTGGCTGTCCAGTTGCAGGTGATGGCATGCATCTGGCTGAACAGGAATAAAATGACACCGAGTTCTGACTGGAGGTCCGTTTTGTTCTGCCAGATTAACATGGCATTGTTAATGGATTAATGCTTGATTAGATTACATCCTTCATGTCAGATTACTGGGCTAAGGTGTTTAGCTGTAATAATCTGAGTATTGTCCTCTGATAGTCCAATAAAGGGCCTGAACAGAAACCCAAACAGCACTCAGTACCGCCCCAAAGGCCCGACAGCGACACCGCACAAACACACTGTCATGATACAAACACACAAAGCGGTTCGCGGTAGCCGCTGAACTGTAATTAGTTTAAGATGGACCATAAATAATAATTAGCCAAATGACGTGTGTTTAAGCCGGTCGTGGCTCTTCCAGCACGTGGGCGTATCGCTCTGCATTGTGTGCCAGATGTCGTCTCTGCTCCCTCCACAGTGACAGCTCCGCCTGGTGTTCTCAGTCCAACTGCTTAATGATGCATAAAGTCAGCGTCCCTCCTTCCCCCCGACACACACACACACACACACACACACACACACATACACACACACACACACACACACACACACACACACACACACACACACACACACACACACACGTGCACTCACATGCAGCGGCCCTGCTGCCCTCTGATTTGCTCGTCCACACGTCCTCCCTCCCCGCTCTTCACCAGAACACACACACTCAACAACTTCAGCCGGACCCCCTCCGCTCCTCCAGTCCCACTCGTGGAGGCCGTGATGCGTAATCGCACACAAACTGACAACGCCGTGCATTAGTTACCTCAGCAGGAGCCCAACTCCAAGGTGGGCCTGTCATCATAATCAGTACTTTTCTGAAAAACATGCAGAAATACTGTCTTTTTTCCCTGGTTTACTCTCAGCATCCCTCTCCCTGAAGTAAAGTAAGCCTCTTTGTATTAGTCATGAAGTCTGATCTTAAAAAACACACGAGTCATGACTTCAATCTTGGTGCACACGACTCTGTGCAGCGTTCAGAGTATGTGCGAAGGTGCACACATGTGTTTGTGTGTTTGTTTCAGTGTTTCTGTCCATTAGGAACTCGCATGTTCTTACTTTGGCAGAACGGTTGTAATCTCCTCTCAGATGGTTTATGCCACTAAAGGGAACAGATTACACAGGGTTTATTGACTCGTGGCTCACCCCCTTACCCCCTCCCACTCTCCCAGCATCCTGTGGGTGTGTGTTTGCTCGTGTGCTCGTGTGCGTATGTGTGTGTGTGTGTGTGTGTGTGTGTGTGAGTAGATTTGTGGGTGTCTGTGCCAGTGTGAGTGTGTTTGTTTTGTCGGTGCACTGGGGCCTTTAACGGACGCTTCTCTTGTTTAATTTGAATGTTTTCAACTGAAAAAACTAAAAAAACAGCAACTTTTTCCTTCATACTTTGCTTGTTGAAGTCAGCAGTTCTAATCCAGTGTGCTTGTTGTCGGATCCAGTGAGTATCTCCTCGTTTCTGTGTCTGGTGTTCATGCACAGGCCCGGTTCTGTACGGGGGAAACAAACAAAGCGGGTCGGACCGATGCTCCACTGCATCCTGTACACATCTGTGTTTGTGCACAGCACAGGGTGAAGAGGGAGCAGAGGGAAGATGGCGGTCACCAGTGCCAAAAGGCTAGAAGTTGGAAATGCAAGAAAAGTTTCCTGATGTTGTTCTTTAGGGTTTATTTCTGAGAGCAGGTCCCACATGTTGGCTTCATAAATGCATAGATCAGGTTAACACAGGCTCACTTCCTTTACTACACACAGACTGATCTGTTGTGTCGTCATCCGTCAGAGTCCCATCGTGAGCGACGGGAGAAACCCTGTGATGGCAGCAGTCCTGAAATATTTAAGATAATATCCGCCCATGTTTGGCTGATGAGGTGAAGCTGAGCTAGCTTTCCTTTTACAGCCGCCTGCTAGCGTGCATTTCAAAGTCTTGTTCTTTTTTAAGCGTCTTAATAGTGAAGTAAGCGCTGATATAATACGAGTCTCTGTATCCTCATTAGGGCTGATTGTGCTTGTAACACAGTGCAGGTCTTCATTCATGGAGCCTAAATTGGGGTCTGGTAATCACTGCTTAAGGAGCCTGTTGGCGGCAGTGATGTTAACAGAGGCCTATCAGAGACTCATTGTCTCCAGTCAGAGTCGGTCGCGGAGCAGCGATGACTTTTAGAATCTGTGAGTCACACGTTCTGGGCCTCTGGTGGCTCTCGACTGTCACGATGGCTCACAGGGGACTGACAAGATGGAATCCATCACTGCCGTCCCACAAACAGAGAAGGACACAGCAGAGGGAGTCCACTTTTGTCTGACAGAGATCCAATTTTTTTTCCTCCTCTTCCTTTTCCTCTGCTTGCTATATTTATATCCGTCCGTAAACATTTTCTAACGTTATATAATTGAGCCGTTTCATTTTTCTTAACATGATGTAATGACATTATTCTGTAGAGTAACAGCGGATGTGTTTGAGTGATCATCCCCCTTTTTTTTTAGCGTACGTCCTCTATGTCAGATTCAAAAAATGTGGCTATCAATCACAGTCACAGACTAACAGAGGCAATTATAAAATATTTCTTGACTTTGGATCAGTTTCCCATCATCTATGTGAGATTTAGTACCAAAATAGCTGCTGTGTTGTTTTTTATTTTATATAAAAACCACAATGGGATGAATGTTTTGAACAGGACAGAATAAATACGGCAGTTTTCTGAAATTGAAAAGGTTGCAGCTGTTTCCTCAAGTACGTAGCTGTATCAGCAAGGGAGAGTTTTCCCTGTTTTCTTTTTAAAGGTCTCTGCCACACTGCGAGGCGATAATAATACTATGATAGCAAAGTTAGGGGGCAACTGTTCTGGATCAGTTCACTGTGAAGAGCTTTTATGTCTCTGATGCTGTCAGCATACTGATATCAAACATCACATCAGTCAAAGAGCGGCTCCTGGAAACACGCTCAGCAGTACTTTCAGCACACCGTGTGTGACTTATGGTGACGGAGCTTAAACACCACACGAAGCCTAAACATGCAAACTCATGCTAGTGTCTTTCCAGCATCAGCGCTGACCTGCTGCTACCCTTGGCTCGGCGGGGGTCAGACGACGCTCGGACGTGACCGTTGTCCCGCCTTGTTTGATACACGTCTATATGCCTAATCTGGTCTGTCCATCTGTCAGGCCTGTCTGGCCTAATCAGAGTTTTGATCCCACCACAGCCTTTCAGCTCCGTCCTCCTCCTCCTCCTCCTCCTCCTCTGCCCAGGTGGCTTTCAAAGAGCTTACAGACGCTAACTAGTAAATAGCAGCCTTGGACATGTGTTTCCTTGTTTTTTTCTTTCTCCTCCGACTTTTCCAAGGATGCTCGTAGCCGTCCGACATATTAGTCATTTGTTTCATTCTGTCTGTTAGGGAGGGTCACCGGGGTTATCTGGATCAAGTAGGATGTGTCATGCACCTCTTGTCACCACTTGTCCCCTGAAGTAGGAGGGGGACCCAGGAGCGAGATGATGCATGTTCATCGGCCGCCATCACTTCCAGCTGAACAGTCAGGCGTTACGAAGCAGCCGGGGCGACCTCTGAGCCATGCGCTGACAGTGTCCCTCTGTCTTTTGTCCCTTTGCATTATGGTCCTTCTCCCTCTATCTTGGAGCCCTTTTCATCCACCTCGGCCTCTCAACGCCACGCTGCTTCATGCTTTGTTCACCTGTCTCCCTCAGTCTGGCCTTCTTTGTCTTCTCGCTCTAACTTTTATTTGTCCCACCTGTGCAATAGAGCCTGTGGTAAGTGTTTATTTTAGTCTGGACAGTGCAGCAGACTGGCCGGGTAAAAGGCTTCTCTGAAAAAGCTCTGGGAGCATAAATGGAGGGAGGAGAGGGAGCTATTTTGGGTGCACCGGTGTTGCCCGATGAGGATGTGAACAAAGATGAATCCCTGGATGCGAAGGTATCCAAGGACTCTGTTTAACATTTTGGTCTGAGCGCGGCGTGTTGTTGATGAAGATGAAGCAGCAAAACATTTCCCTCCAGTTGTACAAGCATCTGACAGGGGATCTGTAACGGGATCACAGCTCCAGAGTGTGAGCTTTGCTGCTTAGGTGGAGCTGTCAGGATGGGATGAGACACACCTGCTTTGGTCCCTGAAGTCCCCACGAAGCAAAACCAATTGCCTGCAGAGCGCTCTCCGTCTGAAGACCTGTCACAGCGTAATGCCTGTGAGCCAACAGGTGGCCGAGGCTCGGTGGCTCGTTTACGCCCCGACAAGATGCCGGTTATGAGTGAACTGGTTACTGCAGGTTCAACAACAGCAGCTTATGAGTTTAATTACTAACAGCTGCTTCTCCATCACACGGTACCGTCGGGGGTGATGACAAACACAGAGTCCATCTATCTTCAACAACTAGAAGAACACAGGAGTCCTGCAGCAGATGGCCGGGCTCCCACAGATCAGAGACCAAAGACACCGAGTCAGCCCGAATGCAGGAAGATCTCTGCTAAACTTTACTCGTGCACGTGTTTTGTTTTAAGGGCAAACCAGTGGTCACAACAAATATATGTTACAGTTTATTTAGTTTTTAGTTTACTGCACTTTGTATGAATGCAATCGATGAGAAAAGATTCTTCCTTTGGTTTTATTCTTGACTTCACAGCATCGCACATGTTCAGATGTTGATGTTGTAGAGGGCTGGTTGGATGTCTGCTATCCAACAGGAAGTAGGAGTTTGACGTTCACCCTGAAAACAGCGTTTAGATAAAATAATCTTATTCAAGGGGAACAATATCTGACATTAAACTTCAGACTGCTGTTAATTTGATTCTGCAGAGGATTGATTATCAGTGGAAGCTCAGTCCTTGTAGCTGTCGGTAGATAATATAATGCATTTGTATATTATATATATGTTGAGCATTTTAAAGCCTCTAACCGCGCTGTGAGTCACATTTTTATTCTGTTGTGGCAGTTTATGTGACAAACTGAATACTGATGCATAGTCTTATGTTTTCACTCTTTAAGGCAGCGGGTCTCAAACGTTTTGAGCCACGACTCCCAAGATCACATCAGTTTGTGTTCGTGACCCCCAGTTTGAATTTTGAACATCTCATCAGTAATAACTTTGTTGTTCAGGCATTAATGCATTAAAAAAATGTTAATTTTCCTTTGAATGAATGAAAGAATTGAATTTACTTCAAACTAATAAAAGGGGGAAAAATATAAACAAAAGAAAATAATTTAAAAAAGAGCAAAAAAGAATAATAATAACATCACATAATCAAATCATAATATTAACAAGTCTGAAAAAGGAGCAGGAAGAAGTAAACACTTTTAATTCTGACAGCCCTGATACACATTTATTTCATCAATGTAGGCTTTATTTTAACATTTTTTTTACGATGATCTGGCGACCCCCTGAAAATATCTTTAGACCCCCATGAGGGTCCCGACCCCCAGTTTGAGAACCACTGTGTTCAGGTGTTTTTGTAGCACGTCATCATCACTTGGTTAAATAGTGTAATTACCTTGTTATATAAAACGATCATTACTTCTTTTTTTTTTTTAGATTTAGCATCATAAACGTTGTTTAGAGTCCCAGAGCCGACGATCCGACTCTGAAGCTGCTCCGCTGTAGTTTTTCTTCATTGATCGCTGCACAAGTGGCATCTCAGGAACCGAATCCCAGTAAAATCGGCTCTCGGATCGAGTCTCCCTCTGTGGTTTCTGTGGTTGCCGTGGTGACACAGTGCTCCGTGACAGCATATTTAAAAAGTTAAGCTGTCATAAACGCTCATGTTCACAAGAGCAGCAGCTCCCTCGCCACGGTGACTCCCGTCTGTCCAAACCACCTTTCATTATGAGAAAGCAACGCTCACGCAGTGAAATCTTAAATCAATGAGCAGGATCCTCCTCAGCAGATGGGTTCACGTTTCTGTTATTCCTGAGGGCCTCGTAGACGTTTTATCTTCTGCAGCTGAGGGTCGGAGTTCATTGTTTGACCTTGAGCGGCACCACGAGGTCCGTCCAGTGGAGGCTGTGGAGGCTTTCAGCTTATTACATGATCACCGTTATATGAACCTCGGTCCTTGATGTCAGACGGCCTCGTTTGGCCACTTCAAAGACAACTGCTGATGAAATTATAGATGGAGGCTATGATTGATAGCTCCTGCACAGCCACTGAATGGACGCTTTGTCAAGAGCGCTTTTTTGACAATTACTGCTCTCAAGGTCAGATTTGAACTTGGATATGTTTTTCTGGTGCTGCCCAGAATCCCAGCAGCTAATGGCTCTGTTCAGTGTTTTTATGATGCTTGTGCTCATTTCATCCATTTTATTGTGTTTTAACTCTCGATGAGGAACCGTCCACCAATCAATGAATCATCTGATGTATTTTCTGCAATTAACATTTACACATGGCTGGGATTCTGGGATGAGGTAATCTCTAAAGCCTTGCCAGTGATCTCTTAAATCCAGGGCAGGCGGGAGATACTCTATTTTGAGCTGGAGTCTCATGTAATATTAATAAATTTCACCTCTCGCTGCAGTTAGTGCTTAATGTGTCTGGTTATTTCTGCATTTTTCTGCTGTAAGATTCTCACGTTGTCTGTTGTTTGCACCGAAGGGATCCCTTTGGATTGGCTTTATGAGCGCACTCCAGCTTGTTTGTGAGTTTCTCCATATTTCTCCAGAGGCAGTGAAAAGTGAAACTAACTTCTGTCTGCACAGACAGCCAGACTGTGTCTAATCCACTGGCTTGCATGGCTCAATATATCCTCCTAAAATCCTGCAGCATCGCTGATGATAAATCATTCACAGGCCAGCAGCAAGTGAGAAGTCATGCTTCTGGTCCTTCTGGTGTTCTGTATGGTTCTGTTTGTACCCTGTTTATCCTGCTTGTTTGGATCAGAAAAGCAACAAATACACTGTTTTTGGCTTTTTGTACTCACAGTATGTGGCTGGACTGTATATATTGTGTGCAGCTCAGTTTATTAGCTTCAAAACACAAAGATAAACAGCATAAAGTATCTCTATAACAAGGGGAACTCCACTGATTGGACTAATCAGCGTCTCTCTGCATTACGTTTTCAGTCTGACCTGTTCACCGTGTGACCCACAGGGTTCCAGGACTGCAACGCTAAACACTTCTGTTCTCCTGACAGACTGTTTGCTCTGCATTGTGTCAGAAGATCATGTTGTTTTTTTTGTGTGTGAAATTACTCTGAAGTACAGCTGCAGGCACCTTTCAAAGGCAAATACCTGCAAACTGACTTTAAGGATTTTCCATCACAATTATAAATCAATACATTTTTATTTTGATGAATTTTTACTGGACAGCGTCTGACATATTCATTTATTTTTATTTTTGTGCTGCAGGACTGAACTGACGTCTAAAAACCCAAACTAAATGTAAAACGTAATGACAAGAGAAAGCCATTCTTTATCATTTAGCTCCGTATAACACGGTGTCATAAAGCCGCTGATGCATTGAATCCTTGAGCCAAATAGTCCGAGTTTGTCTGTGATCTATTAAACATCGCCTCTATCCTGTAAGTCTGACGGCATCTGAACGTGTTGGCTTCGTGTCTGGACTGAGATGTAGTCACGTGCGGCGGTTGGCTCGACCTCCTGCGTTACCACCTGAAGCGCCGTCCGGCCTCCTGCACACGTCGAACACCTGGAGCGTGCCTCGGCTCGGTTCGTCACTGTCACGGGTTTATCTGAATGAACTTGTTAAGAACATTACACATAAAAGTGACCTATGTCTTAATGACAGAACGTCGGCACGGTGATGGATTGATGTTATGTATCCCGTGTCTGAAAAGGGCTTTAGTGCGGGATTAGCAGAATGATCTACGGTTTGTAAACCACCCACATGCCGTCCTCACTCCTCATTCTAAGAAACAGCGTTGTTAAACCGACAGAGCTTCATAAGCTGCCGCTCAACGTGTGAATGAAATCCCCCTGTAAAGGTAATGCTGGGATTACGGTGACAGAACCTGGACTCCTCTGGGCTCCGGGTCCCGGCTGCACCAGGTGCAGGTCACAGGAGGGGAAGGAGTGCTGGAGACCCAAACTCTCTCATCTACGTTACACCATTTTAATAATACAATCTGTTGCAGCAAACAGGTTTTAATGACAACGTTTCATCCACATCAGACTTAAAACCCTGAGAATGTTTGACATACACACAGTTTCAGGACTGCTTGTCCCTCAAAACCCGGTCCGATCATCACCACGGTCGAAACCAAACTATTTCAACAAGTGGTGGATTTTGCTCAGAAATGCTGCGCAGTACAGCTGTCATAGCTTTGGTGATTCCTCAGTTTACTTATGTTTACTTTGTGCTCAGTTTTAATAACTAAAAATAATAACTGATCAGATTTATTCAGCGTTTTTCTGGACACTCAAAGTCGCTTCACTGTCAGTTATTCATTGACACATTCATCCCGGTGGTGGTAGCTACGGTGGTAGCCACAGCTGCCCTCTGACCACCACCTAAACAATCCATCCATACGCATCCCCACCAGGCAGGTGGTGAAGGCCCAAGGACACGACGACCATGACACAGGTTTCCGATCATCGACCGACCCGCTCTAACATCTGAGCCACAGCCGTCCCAAACAGCTAATGTTAGCACGCTAAGCTAAGCTGGTGAAAGCGGTGAAAACTCTATCTGCTGAACACCAGCGTGTTAACGTTGGTATTAGCATGCTAAGGTTAGCATTTAGCCTGAATCACCTCTGTGCACTAAACACAACCTTAAAGAACTCCTTAAGAACTTCTTAAGACTCTTAAGTCTCCTTAAGATGCAGCACGTCTGTTTTCACTCTTCTTACTCACATTTTTTTTAGTATTTAAGGATGATAACAGTGGTTCTGTTATGTTCTGGTGCTGCCAGGAGCCAGGGTCCAACAGGGCGCCGTGCCCAACACATGCTCTGGCTCTGAGTCTTTCCATGAGAACTGGGCAGTAAATCACCACGTGTCTGTTCTGGACCAACAACATCCTGGTTTGGTATGAATCACCGTCGATGCAAAGCAGGTCTCCAGGCGGTTCCTCTGAAGTGAGCAGCAGTGTGCTGAGGGACCAGTGAACCCAGCGCTGCTATTGATCCGGCCCGAGTTTTCTGCTTTTACACATCAACACTGTGCTGCAGACAAAGAAAAGGGGAAATGTGGGGAAAAAGGAGAACGTATGCATCTTTAATTGAACATACGGTAAACCGGCTAAACGCGAGGCTGTAACTGAAACACTTTCTGTTGTCTTCATTGAACCTTCTATCAATAGACACGTTTTGAAATCCATACCCTTTACTGGACATAAAAAGCAAAGGCAACACGTATCGACGGAGCAGCAGGTTTAAATGCGAGAGCAAAGTGCTTACTGTACAAGCTGTGACGATACTGGAACAAACGGTGAGCCACAGGTAGTCAGCATTATTGTATTGTATTGTGATGGAGCAGCGTCCAGGCCTTTAACATACAATGTACGGTGGACACACAGCATTACATTTACACAGAGAAATACGCTTTTTAGAAAACTGTCAGCTATGCCCAGTATGGACATGTTGAGCCCAGTGTGGACATGTTGAGCCCAGTGCGAACACCTTTAAAGAACCCATTTATTAGAACATGTGTCTGCTGAGTGGTGATCCGTCATCGATTTAATTCTCTGAAATTATTTTTCTTTAAAAAAAACAAAAGAAGGGAAAGAAATCTCCCATAAAGCAAATAAAACTAGTTTCAGTGAAATTAAAGTGAAACCATGTTTATTTGTTGTTGTGTTCAGCTTTGTGTTTAAATACCATGTGACTGATTGGTCTGACACCAGAACCTTGGAAGGAACTGGATCGGGTACAGCAGGTCTGGGTCTTTGTAGGTGTTGGCACCGTCCTTTGTTTGCTGTTGCTGCACAGTCATGTGTTGAATCCACAGTTTTAACATCAGAACCTCTGAATGAGTTCAGCGCTCTGACAGACTGTCAGTGTTTCAGGTGATCATATTGCAAACTGGAACGCTGCGTGACAACTAATCTTTATGATGGATCAAACATGTAGCCCGTATCCTCATCCACAGGCCATGAAGCACTGGAGGTAGTCTGGAGGAATTAGTCAGAATTAGTTCTTTCCAACCAACACTCAGTGCCCAAAGATATTTCATTTAAAGGGTTGTAAAAGAAAGGAAACCATAACAAGGGATAACCCAAGAGCGTTTAAATAGCGGAGCCAACTCATTCGGAGAAAAAAAAACAATATTTCTGATGTGGTTTGCTCCGTCAGTAAACATTTTCCTGATGAATTTATGGTGTCAGTTGCTCGTTTCAAGTCTAGTTGAGTTCAGCATTCTGTTAATTCTCTGTATTATTGTCCCACTTTGAGTATAATGGGTGATAAAGCAGAGTGTGCTTTAGCGTTTAGCTGCCTTGTGACTGACTGGCTGCTGTTTTATGGCCATGCATTGTGTCCTTGAGTTCAGATCCAGTACTCGCTCCTCACGTCAACAACAGAACACACCAACAGCCAAATTCCAAACTCGAGGGTTCAGAACCACAATCCAAAGGCTGAAGCTGCACCGGCTAAGTCTGCCGTTTATGTCATTCCCTTGTTTCCAGTCTATGTCTCTTCTGTCATATCTTTTAAAGGTGAAAATGGCGAACAATGTGGCAAAAGCACCTTTAGCCAACTAACTGACTTTGTGGTGTAAAGTGAGACACCATGTATGACAGGTTGTTATTTCCAGCAGCGGTGTGTGTAGTTATGAATCTCACAACATTTTACTCTCTGAGAAACTTTAAAAAAAACTTTGGTCCATATTTTTTGCTGTTTATTTTTTAAGCAGGCGGTTGAAAATGGGCTGAATTCACCTTATGTTACCTTGGAATCCCCTTTCCTTCCCAGTCATGCATGTAAGAGGCAAAGCAGCTTCATTGTGGCTTAATAATAGAAGACAAGTGGATGCTCCGTACCTCGTCTCCATCTGCAGGCTACCCGCTGACATTCAGCCCAATTATTCACACTTGCTACAGCCAACAGGAGAGGATGTCCTTTAAAAAGTAAAGACAGCAAGAGGAAAGTTATGTCACTTTGACCCTCCAGGCATCCTCGTGTTCTCCCTCAGATGCAGCAGCAGCGCCTGGTAGCGCTGTGGCTAGTGCGGTCGGCTCTTGGGAGAAATCGTCTTCGTTGTGAACTGTGTGGTATTTAATGGATGTGGTTACGTCAAGCTGTTGAGCCCACGAGCGATGCGACATCAGAAACATTCAGGATTTTAAGACATACCCAGAAGTCTCAGATATGCTTGTACTATCTATTAAAGTGGGGGAACTGTGCCGGCTGTGTCACGACTGTGAAACTAAAGACTGAGCGTTTGGTTACAAGTCTCATAAAAGTTCAAATGAAACGTAACAGGTGAATGCAGCTGAGGTGCTGTATGGGCTTTAATTGCTGTAATTTGACATATTTTCCATCTAAACGTTATCCTGCAGAAACTGGACAAGCTGCCCGTCCAGAGCAAGTTTATGTTGCTCCACATTGTTCAACTTGTAAAACTGATCCGTCAGACCTGTTAGTAACTGTTCTCTCGCCTTTATTCAAACAGGGAAACGCCCCAATGAGAGTCTCTTTTTCATGGGTGCCCTGTGAGCAGGACAATAAGCAAAAAGCACATTTTTCAGCTATTACTAAAATACAGAATAAATACAAAGAATGGATATTTACACAGACTCTCACATACAGAATAAACACCACAGACAATCAACATAAAACCCTCTATACATACAGGATAAACAATCATACGTTAGAGGAGGTGTACAAGTTAAAATGAAGGAAAACCAGTACACTCCCACTGCTCCCTGTTGGACACCAGGACCTGAAACCTGTCACATGGGATCATCTCATCTCAGCAGGTTGTGAGTTTTGTTCCAGTACGTCAGTGCATCATATTTAGAAGCTTCTTGGGCCCTAGTTTGATGAGAAATTGATCTATAATTAGAAAGACAAGTGAGATATTCAGGTAATTTTCCTGACAATGTTTTGCAGATGAATAAAAGGCAGTGCTGTTCTGTCCTACCTGCCTGATGGAGTAAACAGTGACGTGTCCTGTAGCTGCTGCCTTTAAACACCATCAGCACACAGAGGAGCAGAAACACTGATATTTGAAGTTAGTTTGTTCTCCTGTTGGCTCCACCGAGTCCCAGAGGAAATCCATCGCGCTTTAGCTCTTTAGCTGCTAAACGCTCCAGCGTGTTGGCCGGCTAACTGGCTGCTTCTCATTTGATGGGAGGAAGCACACGATGCTGGAAACGACACAGATGAGCAGCAAGACTGAATCAAAACAGACCCGTTGTCTATATTTTATTCATGCTTATTAATGCAGATTTAAGTGCCCTGATTTCTGTCAGCTCTCTGCGGTGCTGTGATTTCAGTGAGGGAAGAGAAACACAGATACGTTTCTACTGAGAGATGTCTTGTGTGTGGAAACACTAGATCTCCTGCATAGTGTTTAAGACAGTGACATGAGGTAGGGGATGTCTGTGGAAAACACGCCGCCACAGATGAAACCTTACACCTTGCTGACCTCATGCTTCCAGCCTGCGTTACAATGAATGTGCATTTTGTTGTCTTTCTGCTGCAGGGTGACCCCACAGGATGGAGAAACATCCCCCTCAGGTGCTCCTGGCTGCTCAGACGGGCCTATAGGTGCTACTGGTGGCGCCGGTGCTATGGCAATGCCTGCCACCTCCACCCTCTCGCTGCCCATGAGCCAGGGCAAGCCGTCTCTGCGTCGCATCAAAGGCCGCATTCACCGCAGCAAGAGCCTGGACAGCCTCGATCTGCTCGACTCCAACGTAAGGCCCGCTCACAGCTTCACCAACATGCACAGACACGAGAGCCGAGTTCAGCATGAGAAGGGCCCAGCGGCTCGTTAGCTTAACGGGGGATTCATCGGCTGGTTGTTTTCTCAGTAAATAGACTGTTTTTGTCTCTATAACATCTGAAAATGGTGAAGAAATCTACACACACTCCTCTTTTAATTCTAATCTGTTTACAACGACAAAGTAAATCCATCAATCCCTAAAATTCAAGAAGCTGAACGATCACATGCATGGATTTTGTGCTGAGAAATGACAAAACAATTAGAAGCTGCAGGGTTTATTTTGAGTTCCTGAGCTGCCTTGTGATAGCAAATATATAAAACAAATAAAAGAAGATTATTCATTGCACCCACTCATTGAAAACAACAGCAATCAGGAACTCTGTCGACAACCTTCTTCTTTTCTTCCCTCAGCAGGAGAATTTCATTAAATACAAGCTGCGACTGCATTTATTAAATTACACTTAGTGTGGTTCAGATGTCCAAGAAGTCCAAACATTTTGTTTTGTTTTTTTATCCAAATGGTTTCATTCAGATTTAACATTTGCACAANTGTTTTTTTATCCAAATGGTTTCATTCAGATTTAACATTTGCACAAGCTGCAGCACTGACACACACACACACACACACCCACACACACACACACACACACACACACACACACACAAACAAACAGCCACACAGGATGACCTCTGGTTATGCAATCTTTCTTTGGTTTTCCGATGAGCACAGTTTAACACATTTCATATGTCTCTCTCTATGACTGGTTTATTCTCATGAAAAGTATTAATCTGATAAATGATTGGGTAAGCTGCTTGGACCTAAAACCCTTCCTAACTCTGGGATTGTCCATTGAGCTGAGAACGGCGCTCGGCCCACTCCGTCCACTCGTGTGTTGTTGTGCTGGTGTGCGTGCGTGTGTGTGTTTATGCGTGATGTGGGCAGTTTGCTATTTGGGAAAGCAACCAGCGGTTTATGATGTAAAAGCATGCCAACCTGCTAATGCATGCTCGGTGAGGTTGTTTTTTCTTTTTTTTTTTTTTGTGGCCACAGTGGACACACAGATAAATCTCTTTCTCTCTGCCCAGCCCCACCGACTGTCTTCCTTTCCCCCCTTCACCACCTCTTTCTTTATATCTTGACCCTCTGTAGATGTCTCCTTTAATAAATGTTCACAGTGTGATGTTTCCTCATCCGCCCCCGTCCTTCCTCTCCATGCTGACAGTCTGCTAGTGTGTGTGTGCATGTGTCCGAGTGTTTGCATGCTCGTTGTGGGTGTTCGGTGCATTAGATGGGTTTAATTGAGAGACGCCTGGTGTGTTTGTGGACGGAGTCATCGTTCTTCCCCCGTTGTTCTGCCGTCAGAGCAGCGGTGGGACTACGTTGAAGAGATTACGCTGAAGAGAGGCAGCGTCCGGCGTTAACGCGAGCTGTTCCATTATTGATGTGGAAGAGGGCTGAAGGTGGACAGAGGAAGTCGCAGGGTGACAGTCGGGGACGTGCTCGGAGATGACAGAGCAGCGCCTCGCCGACCTGAACCGTGCAACAAACACACACACATGCGTACACACTCCTACCCGTGCGTTTGACCGGGTTTGTCACTTTGATTGACTGCTGGCATGAAGTTTCCTGTCAGTTTCTAATTTTGTGACAAAGCCAAAAATATCTCACAGATTTTTAAAACAACCTTGAGCGCTCCGCTGCGTAACACTTGGCAGTGAGCCGCCTGGCCTAAATCCGACGGTTCTTCTTCTTACCTTGCAGACGTGACTGAAGTCGGAGCAGAGGTGGGCTGTACTCGCGCCGTGGAGGCAGATGGTGAATGAAAGTTAGCTGTGACTTTGCCGTCATGTCATCTGCAGAAACAATGACTCGTAGCACAAACGGCACGCTTTGGGTCAGAACAGGAAATGCATTGTCCGGCTGTAGGACTGGGGATAAAAATAGGCCTGAAAGATTTAACATACTGTGATTTTAATTCTACAAATGAACTGGAGACCTGCAGGCTGACGTGCTGTGATATTATTGCTGCAGGATGTATTTTGTCAATCAGCTGTTTTCTCTCAGTAATGATCTCCTGCATCTGGGTTAGTTCACATCACATATTTCTGACTGAACCGTTGTGACTGCTTCAGGTCGGCAGGGCGCGCTGAAACAGGGCTGCTGTCACCTATTTTTGTGTTTGCGTATCAACATATATTGACAGAATTGGGTTTGTGCTGGTGTTTCTTAGGCTTGTCTATCAAATGTGATCAAACCACACCTGCACAGTCCTGGAGAGGGAGGGAGTTCAAACAGACAGTAAACTTTACCAAACTTTTGCTTATTTAGCCGTGAGCGTTTAACGTTGTAGAGAAACGCTATCGATTGGAGTGAATGTTTCAGGAGGTTTTAATAAGATGCTTGAAATCTTGTTGGTGAGGTTTTGTTGGAGAAATTCAAGTTTTAAATGAAGCCACCTTGAACAGAAGGTTTACCATTAATTCATACAGAGGTACATTTAGGGCATTTTAAGGCAGGAAGCAGTGATTCTCTAACCTCTGAATATGTACCTTAGATGCCCACAGAGGAGTGTTTAGGGGGTAAATAATCAACCTGGGCGGCTGTGGCTCAGGTGGTAGAGCGGTAGGGTTGTCCTCTGATCTTAAGGTTGGCGGTTCGATCCCCTAATCCACAGTCCAAGTGTCCGTGAGCAAGACACTGAACCAGAAGTTGCTCCCGATGGCAGGCAGCAGCTCTGTTGGTGTATGAATGTGTGTGAATGGGTGAATGAGAAACACTGTAAAGCGCTTTGAGTGCTGCTACGGTAGAAACGTGCTACATGAGTGCAGTCCATTTACCAAAAGGGACGAGAGCAGGTAAACAGATTGCTCACTAGTTGTAGTGTAAATAAAAAGATGTTCCTTCTATGAACAGTAATGGTTTTAGTTTAGGTTTCTGTGTCCCCTTCAGAGTTCTGTCGTGGAGGCGGCGCTGTCAGTCCGTGAAGCTAACGTTAGCTACAACAGAGCTATCGTCAGTATTAGTCCAGCTGGTCAACTAAGTTGTAATAAAAACAAAAATCACACATAAATATTCTGATCATATCTGAGCATTAATAGCCCCTGCCTCTCTCTCCCACCCCTTCATGACTCAGTGCAGCTGAGCACACCAGCTCACCTACGACTGCATCCACAGTGTGAAGCTGCTCTGTTCTACCGCAGATCGATCCTGAAGAAAAATAATGACACAGAGAGCCCGACCTCATGATTCGGTTCCTTTGGTTTGTTACACAACAAAGCCTGAAGGTCTGAATTCATGTTTTTGAGGCTGTCGTGCAGTTTCAGGGTGGAAATGCACAGCCATGGTTTGAATCTTATTTTCAGAACAGCACCAGCGCTGCCGTGCAGATGCAGGTGGAGCGTTTTATGTTACGGCAGGAAAAATATAACTGTGATATTAAAATAAAATTAAAAAATAGCTGAATCCCATTTTTTACTGCTTCAGTTTCAGGGTCATCATAAAGTCATTAGGATGCTTGTTCCACTCATAATTAGTCAAAATGTTTTGTCCATTAACCACACAACAGCCAAGAGAGCAGCAGCAGTCATTATGGGCTGAGAAACCAGCAGCAAGCAACTAAATGATCTACAGCAAGGCCTTGATGATTAAAATAGCTCTAAATAAAACCACAGCTGTTTTGATCTGTGTGCAGTCAGCATGGATACAAGTGACTGTTTATTTATATATAACAGTCAAATGAATTAATCTCACAGTCTCTTTATTCGTTCCTGTAATCTGTCGGCAGACGTTGAATCTGTAACATACACTGATGTGACGACTGCAGAAAGTATTTCAGGCATCACTGTAGGAAAAGCAGAGCTGTACAGTGAGTCAGAGTCAAAGTGATGCTTCACAGTTTTGTCTTTAAAGACCATCTATCAGCAAGGATAGTCTTCAAACGCAGCCTCAAGAGAACCTGTGAATTAAAGTGAACTTCTGTTCCCTCAGTCTTTTCAGCCGCTCGCTCTTTCAGCTGAAGCGATCCTGTAAATAGTCCCGGTGAACACGCGTGTTTTACTCCCGGCAATTTTTAGCTGAGGTCAAAGATGGTATATACCTCTCAACCGCGGATTCTCAATTATCCCGCCATGTTTACATCAAACATATCGTGGATGGAGACTAAAAAAAGGCCTCGGTGTCTATTTCGTCTCACTGGCTTCTCCTTCTGTGCATCAGTATCGGCGTTTCAGAGCATGTTACGCAAATACATTAGCTCCCATCGTCTGGCCCGCTGCAGACCGCCATAAGATGTCCATGAGTGTAACTCTGGAGCATGAATAATAGATGGAAGAAATGATCTACTTCATAATGCAGTGTTTTCTTTCTTTCACTTGCAGCTATTTTTGTGAGATGAAAAAAAAAACGCAGCAGCGCGAAGGCTATAGAGAAAAGAAAAAGTCTGTGGTTAAACTGGGTGAACTCATCTGGGAATTCAGCCATTATTTATTCAATACAGACCAGCGGTTCTTTTATTTGTCTTCTGATGCAAATGAGCTGCCGATGCGCACTTGACTGTGGAGGAAAGCATTGATTCCTCGCAGCGCTGGCATTGCTTACATAGGTGTGTGTAGGCATGTGTTTGTGTGCAGTGTGACCTGATATGCGGAGACCTTGAGCTGAGAGCACTCGGTGTTTAGATCCGGGCGGCACCACGCTGTCTGGTCGCTGGGCTCCGGCTACACTCTGTTCATCACCGAGTGCGTCAGAGGAAGACAGCGAGAAACGGTTCCACATAAAAGTCACTTTTAGTGATAATGTTTTGGGTTTTTTTCTAGTAATTTTGTGAGTACGTCCTTTTTCTAGACGCTCATTTTCTAGTCGGTCACTTTTATGTTGGAGGTTTTTGTAAAGACCTGAACTCATCTGGTAAAGACAGTAAAATGAAAAACGTATTTTAGGTTTGGATCCTTGTGTAAGATGTAAAAATATTTTTAGTCACTCATGTTGAACCTGAATTTATGTGATCAAATGTGATCTGGGTCGATCAGCTAACCTCACCTGTCTTATGAAGCGTTTGAATGCTAGCATGCTGGTAGCTAGCAGGTAGAAGTGTTGTTCATCTGGGATTTTATTACTCTGACCCTCATCCTTCCTCCCAGTGGAGACGGCCTGTGAGGGCGTCTGCAGCTTTATATCCATCAGCCTGTGTCCATGTTGGAGCTCAACTTTATTCGTATCCCAGCCGCTGACATGACGGCCGAGCAGTGTGAACGCTGCTTCATTCTGGACTGTTGTGTGATAAATGTCCTGAACAGAAACACATGAAAGCTGTGGTTGGGACAGAGAGACGTCTTCTACCCTCACCGTTCACTAAACTGTCCTTCAGGTAGCTGCTGCTACTGTTTTCCTGGTGAAGCCAGTTTGTTGGCTTCAGGCATTATTGTGATCGCAAACTAAAAGTCTGAGTGTGACTCTGTGCCAGAATTTCTCGGCTCAGTCTGCTCCTATAAACAGATCACACGTCTCTGATGCTAATTTGGCTTCCTTCTCATGTTAGTGCTGTAACGTTCACCCCCCGTTACTTGGAAGCGTTTCATTTTCTGTGGGCTTGAAATGATGAATAATGAACATAATGGCCAGCACACAGTGATTCAGCAAGTATCAGCCCCGGTGGACCAAAACAAACAAACAAACAAACAAACAAACAAACAAACAAACACACAAAAAACCCGGAAAAAACTTCTGTTGTTGACTGGCATGCTCTATAATGTAAAACAGCACTGTTAAGTGTAGAATTATTGTTGTTTTGGTTTTTGTGTCTCAAACACTGTTTGAATTGTGAGGCTTCATGATTTTACATGATTTCTAGTTTGTGAAATCGGATTTAGAGTCGGACAGCGCCATTCGCTGTACAGCAGCAGAACTTTCTTCACCTGGCTTGTGTGGGGCTGCAGGTGGATCAGTGGTTAGCACCGTGGCCTCACAGCTAGAAGGTCGCCGGTTGGCGTCCCGGTGAGGACACCCGGGATCTTCCTGCGTGGAGTCTCCATGTTCTCCCCGTGCAGCGTGGGTTCTCTCCGGGTTCTCCGGCTTCCTCCCACAGTCCAGAAACATGCTGAGGTTAATTGGTGATTGTAAATTGTCCGTAGGTGTGAATGTGAGTGTGCTTGGTTGTCTGTCTCTAAGTGTAGCCCTGTGATAGACTGGTTACCTGTCCAGGTGAACCTGCCTTCATCCTGAGTCAGCTGGGATAGACTCCGCCCCCCCCAGTGAGGATGAAGGTGTAGAGATGATGGATGGCTTGTGTAGGAGCAGGTGAGTGTTCGGGGTTAATGGCTGAATTAATGATAAAAAGCCTTTTAACAAACACACAGTTGGTCTCAGTCATATCTAAACTATTTAACAGCTGGAATCCAGTGTGTGCTGCTGCTTCCTGTTCACGTGAAGGAACGCAGGAACAGGAACTTCACTGATGATTGAAAAAAGGAGGAGAATCCATCACAGTGCCAGCACCAAATCTGCAGCTCAGTCATTTTGGAGAAAAAGCGACATTTAAGTGCACGGTGTCCATTTAAATCATTTCTGTTGGTAAGATTGCCTTAATAAAAACCAAAATGGAATAATCTGTCAAGGTTAGCGCTCGCTGTGCCGAGCTTCCGGGCATTTTGAGCGCCGTGCCGTCTCGCAGGAACCTCGCTTGTGGACGCTGAATATGCGGTACTTCATCATGCACTCGGTGGTCGGCTGGACTGTTCAGTTATTTGCTGCGATGATGGCTGCACAGCAGAAAATGGCAAACCCTCAAACAGCAACTGACAGAGAGAGTGGAAAAGAGAGATTACAAAACGGAGTGATGAATGTGAGGGAGGAGTGGAGGTTATGACATGGAAGGGCCGTGTGAGGGATGAGAGAATGGTTTGACAGCGGGGTGCAGGATGTTCCGATTAGATGAATATATTTTCCCCCGGATAGACAGGAGCCCTCCGCAGACCTCTTATAACTCATTCTCTCCATCCCTTGTTCTCAAGGCACAACGGCACAAAATTGCATTCCACATACGAGACGTTTATCTTACCTGAGTGGAAACAGGCCACTGAAGATTGTCTGCAGCCTCCTGGTTGGGTGGCCGTGCTGTGCCAGCACCTTGGCGTGGACCGGATGTGGTATTAAAGCAGAAACAGTGCTTATTTCAGAACAAGTGATTAAATCCGCAGCAGCACTGAGCTTCTTGGACCACCGCGCTCGTCGTCAGTTTGGGAAATTAACAGCAGACAGCAGCCAAGAACTGCTAGATCTTGTGAGATGAATTGGCCCATCGGCCACTTTGGAGGATAACAAGGCTTAGAAATATATAAAAAGCAAATGTTGAAATTGAACAGATTTCACTGATGCTGGAAGGAGTTTCCACATCGATACTGTTGAAGTCGTACGACCAGCCATCAGCAGCCATCAGCATGAATGTGTCTCCGTCATGTGAGGCTGAACTCTGACAGCAGGTGTCGTGTCTGTGGGCTGTTGTTCACACAAGAAGATAAACGCACACAACCAGGCTTCAGGTCTAATGTCTGTTCATATATGATGCAACAGAGAGAAACCTGCACTGGAACTGAGTGGGCGACATGTGACCTGGAGCACAGCGCTGCGCCGCCTGTACCTGCCTCTAGGGGCAGCGCTGCTGTTTGTTATTGACAGTAAATCCAAAGGCAGGACGTTACATCAGATACTCATAATAAACATTAATCTGATTCATGTGTGGTTACTTTACTCACCTGCAGTACAAAATATGTTATCTGGGACTTTTTCTTATCTTTTTACCTTTTCTATAAGCAGGACTGTTACTGGCAGTGATGGAAAGAACCTCAGAGTGTTTAGTTTAGTTTAGTGGACGTGTGGGATGTACAGCTGTAGAACAGCCAGTTTCACTTCAGGCCACTTCTCTAAAGTTTAAATTCAAACCAGTCTGGTGACCAGGACAGGGTGATACGGCCAGAAATATGTACCACCATATAAATGAGAAAATTAGATTTAACTGACGATACTTCAAAACTGCCCAACTTTATTGGTGCAAATTTTAAAGAAAAAGAACAATTTGTTTTCCATTTAGCCAGCAGCTGTTTCTGATGTGCATTAAAACTGTAATGTACCAAAATCAATAGTGCTTAAGTTGTGAATTGTTTGCTGACAGTTTGTTTACTCAAAAGGCCTTTCAGATGGAAACACATCCTGAGCATAGCAAAGCATAGGATCCACAGACGTAGGGCGGCGGAGTCAGGTGGTGGGCGAGTATTCGGATGTCAAATATGCAGACACCACCACCACGACCAAATGCTCAGATATCCGGGTCCAGCCCTGCTGGGTCGGTCCATGCACTGCATTCGTCGTCCTCCTCGGTCGCCGCCGTGCTTCTCGCTCCATGTGCATTAGACCAAAACAACGGCGCTGCACGTTTCACTCAAATGTTACTGCGATATTTAAATTTCACATCATCCCCTAACGTTACACTGGTGTTACCGTGCACGCTATGGTATGGCCCCGCCGAGTGGTGAACCAAATATAACTCCACCAGCTGATCATGTCTGACCACCACTGGCCTTATTTTTCTTTCATGAGGGGTAAATAACCAGCAGCGTGCTTCAGTAGCAGGAACATACAACATGTATGCACATGGCCCAGATAAGCTAAAGCACTGTGAACCCTCATTATTTTATCTATCTGGGTTTTTTTGTTTGTTTGCTTTATCCTATATCTGGTTGCTTATTTTTGTGGATTTGTGACTTTTGCATTATCGTGCAGATATAAGTTCTGGGGGTTTTTTAATCTCTCTTACACAATTAGCTTTTTGTTGTGTTTCTGTTGTTTTATTTTGCAAAGAAAAACCACGGCGCTTAGGTTCCGTTTTGAGCTGCCTTTCTTTCAATTTTCATATTGATTTCTATCTCTGCTCCACTACATATCCATAGAATATGTGCTTTTATCTGATAGCCGTAGTTATCGACTGTTCGCTCAGCATTAAACTGCTGCACACGCATTATTGTATCTGTAAGAAAAATCCATATCCTCGTGTAAAACTACCAGAGGCTCTTCTACTATACCATTAGGACTTCTACTTTTGGTCCTAATGAGTGTCGTGAACGTGCGGCTTTTACTTGAGCAGATGATCCGTCTTGCCGTGTTGGACACTCAGTGAAGCCTCTCGTTTAACCGGCAGCGTATCTGTAAACTGTAGCTCTCAGGTTCCCCGTGGCTTTCAATTTGATCGCAGTGATTCATTAGCTTTTTAAAGACATGAAGCTTCTGCATAATGACATGCTCCCTGCCCCTCATGTTAGCTCATCCCACGGCACTATGCATCCATAATGTCAGGCAGGAAGGGCAGGCAGGATCAATGTTGGTTCTATAGATAGATGAAGCGATGATCTATGACATCCACAGGAGCAGCCTGAAAGTGAGAAGGCCTTATTTAACACAGGGTCATATGGAGCTGTTCACATTAAATTAAATTGATCAATCACTCCGGGTTGGTAGGGTGTGTGTGTGT